>NC_141682.1:11552500-11710000 GCF_028749965.1 Puma concolor
AAGTTGAAAGCAGGCCGGGCGAAATGATATTGTCCAAGAATGGGTACATAGATGGCATAGGGGGTGAACTGGTCAAGAAAAGTGAGGAAAAGAGTATCATAAAGACAGGATGGTGATGATGGCCCAGGGGGAGGGTGAGGGGGGTGATTGAGGAGGGGCACAGTGATGGGGAGGGAGGAAAAAAAAGACACGTGCAAGAAGCAAGGCCTTTCCTCCTTTTTCAGTGGGCACGGTTGTGTTCGTGTGTGAAGTTTGGAGCAGTGGCAGCCATCTGGTGACCATGAGGACAGACGTATGGCAGAGAGAAAAGACAGAAAATGCCTGGGTCCCTGATAATCTCATTAAGCCATGGAAATAACTCAAGAACCCACCCTACTTTGAGCTTCTTGTTAATGGGAATAACAGGCCTTGAATGTTAAGGTCTTCTGAGTTGGCTGTTATGCTACCGGAAGCAAAAAAAAAAAAAAAAAAAAAAATCACACCATTAAAGTAGGTGGTTTGACCAGGTCCAGCCCCAGCCTCTGCAGTTTGCCCCTACTTATCCCAAGCAGTCATGTGACTCTACAGACCACAGGGCCCCGAGGGGAGGTCAAGGTTCTGACCTGCCTCCTCCCTCCGAACAGGATGTCCTTCTCTGTCAGGCTGATGCCGCTCGGACAGACACGAGGCCAGGGGTTTGTGGCCCACTTTGAAATGCTCTGAAACAGTTTTTTGGGAACTCACGAGGATCTTAATTTTTTTTAAAAGATGAAACTACGTTAAATTAAGGCAAAATTCCCAGTTAATATTAAGTATGCTCCAAAAAAAAAAAAAAAAAAAAAAAAAAAAGAAGCCCCAGAATCCACCCCCGTGCACCGGCCGGGTAGCCTGCCTGGTTTCTCGGTGGTTCTAGAGGTGACTCCCAGCCATGCCGCCCACAGGGAGGGCTTCTCTGCACAGGCCTTCTGGGCTTCCCAGGGGGAACAGAGGATGAGGGGGCTGGGAGAGCTAGACTGTCTGACCCTTGTTTGCCGCGTGGATAATGTCCCGGTCTGGACCATGCTCTGTGCACACGAGGAGGCATCCTGTGCAAGGAGCGAGCCCCGAGCAGAGCACAGAGGCCCCCCCGGGACCCGGAGGCCCACGCTCCTCCAGCAGCATTTGGAAGGACAGAACTCACCGCCCCTTGCCATCCATGGTAGTGACCCCAGGACCACGTGGAGAAATGGATTGTGTTTGGAGGGCTCGAGACACAAGGAAAGGAAGATGTGCACCCGTCATGGGTCTCCGTGTGCCAGGTACTCTGCCAGCTTCTGGGCAGACGTGATGACCGCCCTTGTTCTTGATGGAGGCCCAGGCTGGTGGGGGTTATAGTCTTCTGTGGTAGAGAAGAGGCAACTGAGGCTCAGAGAGGTTAAGGGACTTGCTGAAGATCACACAGCCCGTCCTCGGTGGGTTTGGACAGACACCACAACTGTCTGATTCCACAGTCTGGCTTCCCCCCCGCCCCCCCCTTCTTCTCTGTAGGTCCAGGTTATTTTTGCTTTTGCATTTTAACAAAAATGGAATTATACAGCCTTCCACGCGGAGAGGCGGGATGAATAGAGATCTCTGTGGAACCAGGAATTTGAATCTCAGTAGTAAAGGAAAAAAGCCACAGTCGGGAGATGGGGCCAAAAGGAACCCGGCCGCCTCCAAGTTCAATACCCTGGAGCTCTTTGACGGGAACCCCTTCCAGCCCCAGATCTGCCATCTGGCCTTCGTTCCTTGGATGGCGACCAAGCCCTGAGCAGAGACTTGAGCCTCACCTTGAGTCGCAGTAGCCTCGAGGGTCTGAGCGTGTTGGACTCCCTCCCTGCGGGTGTTAGGGGACCCCCAGCCCAGCTCTGGGTCACATAGCGCCCTGCACTCCCTTGCTATAAAAATGAAAACATTCAACGCTGGCAGAAGTGAGATTAGACAGGACTTCATACGTTGCTCACAGGACTACAAATTGGTTTCGACTCTCTGGGAAGCCATCTGACCTCGTGGATCTATAACCAAAAGATATTCATAGCTTATTTCCTGGAATTACTATGAATTCCAGGAACGAAGCAGAAATGCAGACAAAAATTCAGGGATAAAAATGTCCTATTTATTTATTTATGTATTCATTCATTCAACTTATTTAAGCTAAAACATCAACCATTCACTGATTTCTCATATTCGTCTTGCCATCCCCCCCACCCCCGGTCTCTGGCAATCACCAGTCTGTTCTCTGTATCTATGAGTTTTTTGTTTTGTTTTTTTAAGATTCTACATATAAGAAAGATCATATGACATGTGTCTTTATTTTTAAAAAATCTTTTAAATATTTATTTTTGAGAGAGAGACAGAGCATGAGTGGGGGAGAGACACAGAGAGAAAGACACAGAATCGGAAGAAGGCTCCAGGCTCCAGGCTCTGAGCTGTCAGCATAGAGCCCGACGCGGGGCTTGAACTCACAGACCGTGAGATCATGACCTGAGCCGAAGTCGGACACTTAACCGACTGAGCCACCCAGGCACCCCATGTCTTTATTTTATCTAGAAAGTCTTCACCAAATTGAAGGTCACTTAGTTTTTCTCTTATGCTATCTATCTTCTAGAAGTTTTACAGTTTCACCTTTTATATTTAGGTCAATGAGCCATTTTGAGTTAATTTTTTTGAAAGATGAAAGATCTGTGTTGAAATTAAATTTTTTTTTTTTTTTGGCCTGTGCATGTTCAGTCATTCTAGCGCCTCTTGTCAAAAAAACCTATACTTTTTCCATTAAATTGCCTTTGATTCTTTGTCATGGATTAGTTGACTATATATTGGGTAGGTCTGTTTCTGGGTGTTCTTTTCCATCTGTGGGTCTAATCATCTATTCTTTTATCGATAGCATACTGTGACTTGATTACTTTGGCTTTAGTAAAGTAATTACTTACTTATTTACCTACTTTATTAAGACTTGAAGTCGTTCAACTTTGTTTTTGCCCTTCAACATTCTGTTGGCTTTGCTGGGTCATTTGCTTTTCTATATCAACTTTGAAATCGATTTGTTGATTTCTACAAAAGAACTCGCCAGAATTCTGATGGGTATTTCATTGAATCTGTAAGTTAATTTGGAAAGAACTGACATCTTGGGAATGTTGAATCTTCCTATTCATGAACATGTGATGTCTCTTCATTTATTTAGATCTTCTTCGATTTCTTTCATTAGAGTTTTGTGGTTTTACTATTAACAGATCTCGTATGTATTTTGCTGGATTTATACCTAGGGACCTCTATCACGGTACTAATGTAAATAGTATTGTTTTCAATTTCAGCTAAAATAATTTGAATTCCATCGGTCATTGCCGCTTTGAAAACAACCAATTGAGTTTTGTCTATTAACTTTGTATTCTGCACATTTGCTATAGTAGCTTATTAGTTCCAGAAGGTTTTTGTTGATTCTTTGAGATTTTCTACATAGACAATCAATGTCACCTGTGGATGAAGACAGCTTTATTTCTTCCTTCACAACTTATTTTTTATTTCCTTTTTGTGTCTTATTGCATTAGCTACACCTTTCAGTACAATGTTGAATAAGAGTGGCGAGAGCAGACATTTTTGCCTTGTTCCTGATCTTAGTGGGAAATCATCTACTTTCTTACCATTGATATGGTGGTAGCTGTAGTTTTTTGGGTAGATGTCCTTTGTTGAGTTGATGTAGTTCTCCCTATTTCTAGTTTGCTGAGGGTTTTATCATGAATGGATGTTGGATTTTGTCAAGCACTTTTTTTTTTTTGCATCTATTGATATGATCATATAATTTTTCTTCTTCCACCTGTTAATGTGATGGATTATAGTAATTGATTTTCAAAGGTAGAACCAGCTTTGCAGACTGGGGATAAATTACTCTTGGTCATGATGTCTGACTTTTTTAATATGTTGTTGGATTTGTGTTTGCTAATATTTTGTTGAGCATTTTTGCATTTATGTTTACTACTTGATCTGTAGCTTTTCTCTTTTGTGATGTCTTTGCCTGGTTTTTGGTATTAGGGTACTGTTGGCCTGTATAAGGATATTGAATTCATCCGTGAGCCCTTCTGGATCTTGTGCTTCCTGTTTTGGAAGGTTAATTATTGATTCAATTTATGTAATAGATATAGGCCTATTCAGAATACCTGTTTCTCCTTGTGTGAGTTTGTTAAGTTGTGTCTTTCTTTCTTTTTTTTTTTTTTTTTAATTTTTTTAACGTTTATTTATTTTTGAGACAGAGAGAGACAGAGCATGAACTGGGGAGGGTCAGAGAGAGGGAGACACAGAATCCGAAACAGGCTCCAGGCTCTGAGCTGTCAGCACAGAGCCCGACATGGGGCTCGAACTCACGGACTGCGAGATCGTGACCCGAGCTGAAGTCGGCCGCCTAACCGACTGAGCCACCCAGGCGCCCCAAGTTGTGTCTTTCAAGGCATTGGTCCATTTCATCTAAGTTATTAGATTTGTGGGCATCGATCTGTTCCTAAGATCTTTTTATTACCTTTTACTGCTTATTGGATCAGTAGTGATGGCTCCTTTTCCATTTCTGATGTTAGTAATTTGTGCTTCTGTCTGTTTCATTCAGTTAACTTGGCTAGGGGTTTGTAAGTTTTATTGATCATTTCAAAGAACCAACTTTTGGTTTTTTTGACTTTCTCTGTTGATTCCTTATTTTCAATTTCATAGGGTTCTGCCATCATTTTTTTAGGTTTCTTCTCTTCTGCTTTCTTTGAGTTTAATTTCTTCTTTTTCTAGTTTCCTAAAGTGAAAGTGTAAATTATTGATTTTAGATGTTCCTTCTTTTCTAATATATGCGTTCAAGGCTATAAATTCCCTTCTAAGCACTGCTTTTGCTGAATCCTAAACGTTTTTACAGTTTTATCTTTATTTTCATTTGGTTCCAAATACTTAAAAATTCCTTTTGAGGCTTCCTTTTTGACTTATGTGTTATTTGGAGGCCAAATTCTTGTCCTGAAGAAACTATGTTTATTATTGGCACAGCCTCCAGGTTTGGGGGTAACTTTGTTACACAGTAGTACGTGAGTAATTTACAGGCCAATACAAACTTCTTGCTCAGGATAAGAGTACGAGAGAGAGAGAGATGCAGGGAGACAGTTCATCGAAGGGGAAAACTTTGCCCCTGCGTAAGCATCCGACTGCAGGCTGGACCTCTTTGTGAGGACACAAGCTTCCTATCACTAAATATTCCAGCACAGTCAGATCGATTAGTTAACCAGAATTATATAGGAGGAATTCAAGCACTGATTGATGTCAAAGGTGCTCGGAAACGCAATGCTATGATGGCTCTTAACAGAGTCGACTGTAAAATAAGTTTCTGTAAATGGATTCGTACCTTCCTGTTAAATTTCCACATGATTCCAAAGGAAGACGTAGGTTGCCTCAAAGGAATTGCCCAGTAGACTAAGTGGAAATGCTTGTGAGCAGGCCCACGACACGCCACTGAACGCATACATAAAGCACATCTAGATGGTTCCGTCAGTTTTCTGACCTGTATGTTCCTTCTCCCACCGTGTTTCTCTTTCTCCATCATTTCTCCACGTACCTGGGTCTTGAGAAGCCGGTACTTGGGGGGACGACCTAATTCCTTGCCTACATATCTAGATCAGGGTTGGCAGACTGTGGCCCACGGGCCGAGCCAAGCCTGCTGCCTGTTTTTGTAAATAGAAAAGTGGCTGATTTGCTTGCATATTGCACGTGCTGAGTAGCAGAGCTGAGTAGTTGTGACAGATGCTGCCGTAGGGCCGTAAAGCCTAAAGAAACCATTCTGCCTTCTACAAGAAGAGTTCGCCACCCCCTGGTGTGATCCAGCCCCCTGACCCCTTGGGCCTTGGCCATGAAGACTGCCCCCAGTAGTGCACAAAGTGCCTACCTGATCAGTTATGAGGCTGGTCACCTTGAGGCCACACCAGACTCGCCAGCCACAGGCAGGGAGTGACCGCAGTAGAAGGGCTGATTGAGATGGGGTCCGGGAAGGCCTGGCTGGTTGGGATCAACCTGAATGATTCGAAGAAGCCAGACAGAGAAGCGTAGAGGCTTTGAAGTAGGGCGGAGCTTGGCGATTTCGGAGCCCCGAAGGAGGCTGGTGAGGCTGGAAAAAAGAGGGGTAGGAGAGGGGCGGTTGGGCAGGGGAGCGGCGGGAGGGTGGCCTCATGTCGGCCGCTCAGGGCCTTAGGAACCGTGTCGCCACTCTGCTTAGGGCTGACAGTTGCCAAGGGCAGTGGGTGCGAAGTACGTCCTTCCCATTCAATTTTATGTAATCCTTGCGCATATCCGGGGGTGGGGGACCCCCCCCCCCATTTTACAGCTGAGCAGACAGAGGCAAGTAAACCACTTGCCTAGGACCACACAAATTTTGAAGTGTCCAAAGCAGGGGCGCCTGAGTGGCTCTGTCGGTTGAGTGTCAGACTCTTGCTTTTGCCTCAAGTCACCATCTCCCTGTTTGTGAGTTCAAGCCCCGCCTTGGGCTCTGTGCTGACAGTGCGGAGCCTGCTTGGGATTCTCTCTCTGCCCCTCCCCTGATCTCTCTCTCTTCCTCAAAATAAATAAATAAACTAAAAAAAAAAAAAAAAAAGTGTCTACAGCAGATTCTAAATAAAAACCAAAGAAATTCTCAAGCTCTCTAGCTTTTTATAAAGTCCAACGGAGTATCTGTTGTTGACTTTTTTATTTTTAGGGACGAAATACCACGCAGTGTGGATTTAAGGATATTTGCTGATTCTTCCTAATGTCCTTGTGCTAGAATCCAATCAGCCTTCCCCTCCCCCCTCCCCAATCTGTCTCCAGGTTGGCTTGAGGGCGTATGGCCTTGGCAACAGAGGGTTCCACTTGACCTGTTGAGCCTTTGGCCTTAGGTCTGATTGGGTCTCAGTGTTCGACTCGAGGGTTCCTTCGGGGCTCTCTCTGGGGCTCTCTGAGGCTCAGGAAGTGCTTTAGTGGCTGGGTCTATTCCCAGACTCTGACCAGCTGGTTGAAAGGTGGCAGGAGAGGGGCTCAGCCTCACAGAAGGGGACGGAAAGGGTCCCCTGCGGAAGGTGGAGGAGGGGAAGTGTCTTTCTGGCACCTGTGACCAAGGGCCAGCACACAGGAGAGCAGTGGCCTTGGTGAGCAGGGCGCTGAGACCCTATGCTGCTGGCCAGACCTCCTCAGTCTGCAGCCTCTACAGCAAATGCCCTGCAGGCCACCGGGAGGCTCCTGGGGACGGGCTGGGGACACAGGGAGCAGCAAATGGTCCCCAGAACCCGCTTCTGAGCCAGACAGGGGTAGAAGCAACAGAAGGTTTGTTTTTTTTTTCCTGTAGTTTCATCGAGGCAAATAAAGTTGTAACACCGTTAGGGTGCATGGTGATGATTTGATACGTGTATACATTGTGACAAGATTCCCACCACCGGACTAATCGGCGAAGCCCCACCCTACATATTTACTTTCCTGTTTTTCCTTCTTTTTTCAACGTTCATTGATTTTTGAGAGAGCGTGAGAGAGCATGCACACAAGAGCCGGGGAGGTGCGGAGAGGGGGGGGACAGAGAATCCCAAGCAGGCTCTGTGCTGTCAATACAGAGCTGGATGCGGGGCTCGAACTCACAACACGAGGTCGTGACCTGAGCCGAAATCAAGAGTCGGATGTTTAGCTGACGGAGCCACTGAAGTGCCTCTTCTTTTTGTCTTTGTCTGTCTTTTTTCCTTTTTGTCTTTCTCTTTCTCTTTATCTCTTTCTCTTTCTCTTTCTCTTTCTCTTTCTCTTTCTCTTTCTCGATCTCTGTCTCTCTCCTTTTCTTTTCCTTTTCCTTTCCCTTTTTCTTTTTCTTTTTTGGTGCGAACATTAACATTGCACTTCCTTGGCAAATTTCAGTTCTACGATACGGTGTTACCTACAGTCACCATGACATATGTTAGGTCCTAAGACCTTGCTCATCCTGTACCCGAAAGCTTGTGTCTTTTGACCAGCTTCTCCCGATTTCCTCCACCTCCGGCTCTTGGCAACTGGTTTTCTGCTCTCTGTTTCTGTGACTTTGCCTTGAAAAAAAAAATTCCTCAGATATAAGTGATACCAGGCTGTATTGGTCTCCATCTGGCTTATTTCACTCAGCACCGCGCCCTCAGGCTCCGTCCAGTGATTCTGGACTCCTGGCCTCCAGAACTCTGCGATTAAGAACGATTTATTCATTTATTCATTCATTTATTTATTTAATAAATACGGAGGTAAAAATCACGGAGCGTGAATTGAGCGTGTTAAAGGGTACAATGTGGTGGCACTTTAGTCCATCACAGCGTTGTGCAAACCCCACCCCTGTCTGGTTCCAAAACGTTTTCATCATCTGAAACCTTCACGTCTCACCCCCCGCTTCCCCGGCCCCCCAGGTCCCCGCCCCTGGTCGACCACAAATCCGCTATCTGTCTCTGTGGATTTACCTATTCGCGACCCTTCACACAAAAGGAATCATACAGTCTGTGGCTTTTTTCTGTCTGGCTTCTTTGAGGGAGCATAATGTTTTCGAGGTTCGTCTACATTGTAGCAAATCAGTACAGTTGACCTTTGAACAAAGTTGGTTTGAACAGCCCAGGCCCACTTATATACGGATTTTTATTTTTTATTTTTTTATTTTTGGTAAATACAGCCCGGTACTATAAGTGTATTTTCTTTTTCTCATGACTTTCTTATTTAAAAATTTTTTTTAAAAATGTTTTTATTTATTTTTGAGACAGAGAGAGACAGAGCATGAGCAGGGGAGGGGCAGAGAGAGAGGGAGACACAGAATCCGAAGCAGGCTCCAGGCTCCGAGCTGTTGGCACAGAGCCCAACGCGGGGCTTGAACCCACGGACTGTGAGATCATGAGCTTAGCTGAAGTCTAACAGACTGAGCCACCCAGGAGCCCCTCTCATGACTTTCTCAGGGCGTTTTCTTTCCTCTAGCTTACTCTCCTGTAAGTATACATATAACATACAAACTACATGCCAAGTAACTGTTTTCTGTTATTGCTAAGGCTTCCGGTTCACTGTGGGCTATTAGCAGTTAAGTTTTTGGGGAGTCAAAAGTTATAGGTGGGCTTTCTGTGGGGGGGTCCATTCCCTTAAGCCCCGTATTGTTTGAGGGTCAACTGTACTTTGCTCCTTTTAGTGGCTGAGTAATATTCCCTTGTACGGAGGTACCACATTTTGTTGACCCAGTCATCAGTTGATAGCCATCTGGGATGTTTCCACCTTTTGACGATTGTAAATAGTGCTGCTGTGAACATCAGGGAACGAGCATTTATTTATCTGTTTCCAATTATTTTATTTTATCATTTTATTTAATTTTAATTAAAAATGTTTTCAATGTTTTATTTGTTTTTTGAGAGCGAGAGACAGAGTGTGAGCGGGGGAGGGGCAGAGAGAGAGAGGGAGACACAGAATTTGAAGCAGGTCCAGGCTCTGAGCTGTCAGCACAGAGCCTGATGCGGGGCTCGAACCCACGAACTGTGAGTGATCATGACCCGAGCCGAAGTCTGATGCCTAACCGATGAGCCACCCAGGCGCCCCTTTATTTTAATTTTTTAATGTTTATTTATTTTTGGGAGAGAAAGAGACAGAGCATGAGCAGAGGAAGGGCAGAGAGAGAGGGAGAGGCAGAATCTGAAGCAGGCTCCAGGCTCTAAGCTGTCAGCCCAGAGCCCGAGGTGGGGCTTGAACTCACAAACTGTGAGAGATCGTGACCTGAGCCGAAGTCTGACGCCTAAGTGACGAGCCACCCAGGCGCCCCTATTTTATTTTGTTTTATAAGTAGGTTTCACGCCCAACACGGGGCCCAACACGGGGCTTGAACTCATGACCCTGAGATCAAGACCTGAGCTGAGATCAAGAGTCTGATGCTTAACTGCCTGAGCCAAACAGATGCCCACCTTCTTATCTGTTTTCAGTTACAGTATCTGTTGTTATAAGTCATCAGGTTTGTGATAATTTGTTACAGCAGCAACAGCAAACTAATACAGACACTAAACCAACCACAAAGAGTCTCCCAGGAGTGAGTCCGAGACTCGAGTGTGGGGCTGGGTCCACGGTACTTGCTTGTTTGGAATTGTCTTCGCCGGTTCCGGCTTGCAGAGAACATCATTCCAGCTGGCCAGCCCCCAGCCCCCTCCCAATCCCCCAAACCCCCCAGCAGAAAGGCTGAGCCTGAGACCCAAAGAAATAGTGAGAAAGCCGAGGCCAAGGGTCAGCTGGGCGGGGGGGGGGGGGCAGGCTGCAACATGCTGAGCCCTTCTGGCCCCCCTCATCCCGCTCTTGCCCTCCACAGGGCGGGCTTAAAGGGGATCTCGTGAACTCCTCAGCTATCAGAAGGTTTTAGCCCCACGGGGCTCTCCTTTGTGGCTGGAGAGTGATCTGTGCGCCTTCTGTCGCTGCACAGGCTGTCCCCCTCCTCCCAATTAAGCCTGCCACCGACCTGCTGTTGAACCGGCAGCACGAGACCCCTGTCCCACCAGAAGGCACGGATTATCGACACACGGGTCAAAGACCTTGACCTTGCCACGATTGTCTGCAAAGGCGTTGATGCTGACCCAGAGCTCGGGGCCTGACCAGAGGGCTCCCTTCTGCCTCTGCCCCAGCTTCTCTCATTAGAGCAGCCACGTCCTTCGCGGGGTGATGCGTTCAGAGCTGCCTCGCATTTATCAGCGTTATTAACCTACGTCCAATTCCAGAGTCCCACAGCCATTCCTGGCGTTTCGTCCCTCCTTGCCCGACAGGCTTTTTCTCTCTCTGGCGCACATGACTTCACCACCCATAATGATTAAAAAAATTTTTTTCTGGGGGCGCCTGGGTGGCTCAGTCGGTTAAGCGGCCTACTTCGGCTCAGGTCATGATCTCACGGCTCGTGAGTTTGAGCCCCGTGTCGGGCTCTGTGCTGACAGCTCTGTGCTGACAGCCTGCTTCGGATTCTGTGTCTCCCTCTCTCTCTGACCCTCCCCTGTTCATGTTCTGTCTCTCTCTGTCTCAAAAATAAATACACGTTAAAAAAAATTAAAAAAAATTTTTTTTTTTTTTCTGGCATTTTCAAGAGCGATTTCTCCTCCCCTGCTTGGGAATCCAAGAGGCAGCCTGAAGTCAGGTGCAGGTCACAGCTTGGCCACCGCGTGACCTTGACGTGTGTTCTGATACCCACTGCTGCTCGTACAAACCTGAAGAAGCCCCAAAATGTGGTGGCCTAAACTGGATCACCCCGCGTTTAGTGCCTGTCATGATTTCTCTGGGTCAGGGATTCTGGAAGCATAGTGCCTGGCCGGGCGGTTCTGGGCATGAGGGGTCTTTCCTGCTGTTTCAGGAAGGCTGGGGGCTGCGGGGGGTGGGGGGGGTGACAGGTGGGAGGGGCAGCATTAGTGGGATGGGGTGACTGAAGGCTGGCTGGCAATGGCTTGCCACCTGGGCATGTCTGCAGGGTCAGCTTGGGACTCTCCTCAAAGTATGGTCGCTTCAGGGCAATCAGACTGTCCACAGGGCAGCTCGGGGCTGCAGTGAAAATGTTCTGGAGAGTTAGCATCACTTCTGCCCTCCTCACGGACCGTCCAATTACTAAGGTTGCCCCAGAGTCAAAAGGCTTTGCAGCCACGTTTGAAAGCTACGGCAAAAAGGCCATTTCCTGTCCCTGCGCCTCAGTTTCCACATCCGTGAAGCCCCTGAAGTTCCCCAGATTGGCTGGGTGTCCCTTCTTCCCACGTAAGGTGGGCACAAGACCCTCAGGGAGCTTGGGACCCTCCACTAGCTCCAAGAGATATTCGTGACTGATCTAAATCAGCCATGGCAGGGCGCCTGGGTGGCTCAGTTGGTTGCACATCTGACTTTGGCTCGTCATGATATCACGGCTCCTGAGTTCAAGCCCCACGTTGGACTTTGATAGCGTGGAGCCTGTTTCAGATTCTCTGTCTCCCTCTCTGACCTTCCCCTACTCATGCTCTCTCCCTCTCTCTCTCTCAAAAATAAACATTACAAGAACCAAATCAGCCTTGGTAACCCATTCTTCTTTGTCAGTGATTGCCAAAGTCCAAGACCGGGCTTTTGATATGATGTTGGCCAATGTCAAAGAAAGTCTGCTGGGGCTTCTGGAAAAGTGTTTTCTTTCCTAAATAAAAGGAGAAAGCCATGTGAGGAGTGCTTGATTAGGCTCTGGCTGCCTCTTGCATCCAGCTTCTAAAAAAGCTGTGTGAGGACATGATGTTTGGTGCTGTGGCAGCCGTCTTGGAACCATGAGGCCAAAGGGGGGGAAAGACAAAAAAGCCCCAATCTGAGAGCACAGACAGAAAGATCCTGGGCCATCGATGTCGTTGGGCTCAGCGCAGTCTGATCACCTACCTCTAGACGTCTTAGATTCTGTCTCTGTTGCTTACACGTAAACCGGGCATTCTGCACCTCACAGCCAACTCTTCCTGATGGATTCAACATCCTGAACCTTTGCACCCGAGAGTCACTCTGTCCGGACTGTTGCTGCACCTTGTCCGACCAGAAAACGCAGACTCATCTGTCCAGATCCGGCTAAACTGTCCCCAACCCTCTTTCTCAAAGCTTCTAGAGCGGATGGTGTCTGAGCTCTTTCTAGCTCCGATGCTTGGCGGATTTATGAGTTGTGTCTGTCCAGACACGGCTCCTGGAGGAGAGGCGTCGGCCTCCTGTGTGTGTGATGTGGGACAAGCCCAGGGCTCTCTGGTCTTGACTGGTGCTCGGTGACAGGTGGAATGACAACGGGGCTAGCCGTGCAGTCGGAAGTAGGTTCCCCAGTGGAGACCTCTCCCCTGCACCTGCTAGCTGTGCGACATTGGGCAAAAGCACCAAACTTCTCTGTGCCTCAGTTTATCTTCATTGAAATGGGGATAATAGTGGCAATCCTCTCATAGGGTTATGACAAGGATTAAATGAAGTGAAGCATGTCAATGCTCAGCCTGGTGCTCACCTCAGTACTGATGACTCACTTCTACTGAGCTTCTAAGTAAGCTCTTGCTTACTCTGTACCTGGCACTGTTACTAAAATATGTAACCATTTCATTACGTTTAATTTAATCTCACTTGAAGGAATAGATATATTATAGATATGTCTTATTTTTTTTCATGTTTATTTTTGAGAGAGACCGGGAGCGTGTGTGCACCCGAGTGGGAGGGGGGCAGAGAGAGAGGGGGGACAGAGGATCCGTGTGGGGATCCGATGTGGGGCTCGAACTTGTGAACCTCGAGATCATGACCTGAACCGAAGCCGGAAGCTTCATTGACTGAGCCACCCGGGTGCCCCACAGATATGTCTCATTCAATCACTGAAGCAAGTTTGGGAGGTAAATCCTAGTATTATCCCCATTTTACAGACAAAGAAACTAAAGCACAAAGAAGTTAGGTGGCTTCACTCAGTACTAAGAAGGTTGAGTCTGGATTTGAACCCAGGCTGTGGGTCCTGGGGGGGACCTCTAGGGCACTTGACCACGTCTCCATACTATGGGGAGGGTTGATTAGACCTGCTGCTACCCCCTGGGGGCAGTCACCCTTGCCTCCCAAATCATCTCGTGATTCAAGAGACAATGGTCACTGTTTCTCCCTGCCCACAGCGCCTCCTCCTCCATGAAGCCCTCCATGCCCTTCCTTGGGCCTGCAGTGCCAGTCTGTTCCCTACACGACGCACTGTGCTGTCCTTTCTCAAATAGCTGCCCCTCAGCACCCTGGGGCACTCCGCAGGGGCTCTGTCTCCGTCATCCCAAAGCCACCCCCAGCACGAAGCCTGGCACACACAGCCAATGTTCGTGGACAGGACCCCATCTTGTCCACGCCCCGCTGCGTTTGATTGTAGTTTTGACGGTTTTTATCCCCCAGCAGCAAATGTAGAATTCTCCCATTCGCCTCCAGACGTTTCAGCAAAGGAGAAAAAAAAATACATATATAAAAAGATAAAAGTGACCCATAAACCCACCACAGGCCCCGAGCTCCCGCTGTCGACATTCACGTTTTAAGGTGTATACTTCTGGGTGTTTCTGTCCCAAATCTCTCTCAAATATTAACCAGATTTGAAACGCGCTATAAACTTTGTCCCGTGTAACCTGTTTTCTCAGCCATGTGTGAAGAAGAGATTTTTATACTCTTCTTGCTTTATCGTCTTTCGAAGTTGGGGCTTCCTTGTGATTTTCCCGGCTTTACTCTCTTTCCATAGAGTTTCTGCTTTCCTTGCTTTTATGCTGACATCCTAAGACAGATTTCCTGCTGGAAGTCGACTAGCTGACTCCCCAGCGATGGGACCAATGTTTCTTTATCCTTCCAAACGATAAGGGAAACACTATCTGTTGATTCGTCTCAGCATTAATGAAAATGCAGCAAGCTTTCCTTTCCTTTCTCCCCCTTATTGCCCAGCTGGCATCTAACCAGGGCTTTAAAATGAAAAAAAAAAACAAAAAAAAAACAAAAAAAAAAACCATTAAATTATTCACATTGCTTATATTTTTATTCAAGGATTTGGCAATTTGCATTGTCTTAGCCCCACATCAACGAGGCCGTCTGGACTTACCTCCAAGTTCTACTGATGTCAGGCTTTCCATTGGTTTCTCTTTCCTTCCACTTTATGTTGTTTTGTGCTCTCGACGGCCAGGATATGTCTTCCAGTAACTTCGCTTGGAGAGGTCTGCTTCCTGAGCCCTCAAATATCCCTTGGTGGCTCCCAAAAATTTGGCATTTTTGCATAGAGTACTAGATAGCTACTCTTTTAAAAAAAAGATTTTTTTAAAGATCTTTCTTTTTCTTTCTTTCTTTCTTTCTTTCCTTCCTTTCTTCTTCCTTCCTTCCTTCCTTCCTTCCTTCCTTCCTTCCTTCCTTCCTTCTTTCTTTTCTTTTCTTTCTTTCTTTCTTTCTTTCTTTCTTTCTTTCTTTCTTTCTTCTTTCTTTTTCTTTCTTAAGTAATCTCTACACCCTATGTGGGGCTTGAACTCACAACCCTGAGATCAAGAGTCACACGCTCTACTGAGCAAACCAGCCAGGCATCCCCTGAGCTCTAACAATGATAATAACAAACAAACGGGGCTTGAAGCAGGACAAAGGTCCCCAGAGGACTGTCCTGGAAACCACAGGGCTCACGTTTGCTGAGGCTCGTGTCATGATCACCTGCTGACCCTGTGGCAATGCTGTCATCCTCGGGGACCTGCTGCACGAGCTGGGGCTGCTCATTCCTATGTCGGTGGCCAGGGAAGGGAGATGTGGGGGGGCAGTAGGCTGTGACTCAGGGGAGGCCCGGGTTATTGGCACCCCCAGGGCTGGGCAGCTTGGGGTGGGGGGAGCCGAGGGGAGGGCACCGCCAGCAGGGGCTGGGCTGGGGACCACAGCTGAGCGGGAAGAGTTTGGCAGCCTCAGTCACAGCACCACGCCAGAGGCCAGAAAGGAGTCAGTAAGACTGAGGCTTTATTTAAAATTATATTTTGGGGGCGCCTGGGTGGCTCGGTCGGTTGAGCGTCCGACTTCGGCTCAGGTCACGATCTCACAGTTTGTGGGTTCAAGCCCCGCATCGGGCGCTGTGCTGACGGCTCGGAGCCTGGAGCCTCCTTTGGATTCTGTGTCTCCCTCTCTCTCTGCCCCTCCCCTGCTGGCACTCTGTTTCTCTCTCTCTCCAAATAAGTAAACATTAAAACAATTTTTTTAATAAAAAAAATGAAATTATATTTTGGGGGCGCCTGAGTGGCTCACTGGTTGAGCATCCGACTTGGGCTCAGGTCATGATCTCACGGTTTGTGAGTTCGAGCCCCACATTGGGTGTTGCTGTCAGTGGGGAGCCCGCCTCAGATCCTCTGTCCCCCTCTCTCTCCGTCCCTCCTCCGCTGGAGCGCTTTCTCTCAAAAAATTAAATAAAATAATTAAAAAGAATTATGTTTTGTTCAGTGCGGACTTTTCGTGTTCATTTGGATTTTTGAGAAACGTTGCAGTATTATTTATCTTGATCCCTGAGTGTGTCAGCTTCCTATGGCTGCTGTAACCCGACACCACAAACATGGTGACTTAGGGCAACATAACCTTGTCACCTTACGGTGCTGGAGGCCCAGGGGTTGGTGGGACCGCGCCCCCTCTAGGGGCGCCCCATCATTACAACCGACTGAGCCACCCAGGCGCCCCTCTTGTGTTTTTGAGTTCAGCCATTCTGATGGGTGTAAGGTGACATCTCATGATAGTTTTGATTTGCATTTCCCTGGTGACAAATGAAGTTGAGCATTTTTCATGTGTAAAAAGACTGTTTTAAAATAATTCTCGACAAAAAAAATTATTCTCAGCTCCCATGGAAGTTGCAAAAGTAGTAAAGAGAGCTCCTGTAGACCCCTCGCCCAGCTTCCCTAATGTTAGCATCCTATATGACCAAGGTTGAATGATCAAAACCAGAGCATTGACATTGGTAGGATCCAATGAACTAGAATACGGGTCTCGTTCAAATTTCACTGGGGTTCCCACTCATGTCTTTTCTCTGGTCCGGGATCCCACCTGTTGTTGTATGGAGCTGCCATGTCTTAATGAAGGTTTTGATACGGGCATATGGAATGTGGCCATAGCAAAATGGAGTGGCGACAATGTGAAATCATGCCTTCTTGACTGCTAGGTACGAGCCACCCCTTCCTCTTTTCCACTCACACCCCTCCCTGCCACGCTACTTTATTCCCAAATCCTACCACATTCCACACCTGCTCCTCGAATTTCATCCCATTCCTCAGCCCTCTCCATCCCCAGCCTGGAGATCGGGGTTGGCCGTAGGGTAAGACTCAGACATGGAGGGAGCTGTGTGATGGGGACATGTCTCGATTGACAAATTCTCGAGTCGTGAACGTCCGTGGGTACAAACGAAACTCCCATTAGGGCCCAGTACATCGGCCATTTCTACCACCAACTGGAGGTACGGTGGCCACCTTGGGCTTGTGCCCAGATGGATGGGGTCCGTCTCTTAGAAAGTGCTTCCGCACTCAGAAATTCAGAACGTTGGGGCGGCTGGGTATCTCAGTCGGTTAAGTGTCCGACTTTTGATCTCAGTTCAGGTCATGCCTGAACTGAGCTGGGCTGTGGCACCGACAGTGTGGAGCCTGCTCGGGATTCTCTCTCCCCCCACCTCTCTCTGCCCCTCCCCCGCTCACACAAAAACACACACACACTCTCTCTCTTTCTCTAAATAAACGTTAAACAAAGAGCTGAATGTTTGAATTCTTTAAAATCACGCACACCAAAGAGTATATTTACGTGTGTACCTTACAAAGCATAATTATAAACCATCTCTAAACCTACAACTCAACTCAAGAAATAGGACATTATCTAATATCTTTGCAACAGCTTGCATTTCAGGTCTCAAAAAGATATCACTGGGGCACCTGGGTGGCTCTGTTGGTTCAGCTTCTGACTCTGGATTTCAGCTCACGTCCTGATCCCAGGGTTGTGAGACCGAGCCCCGTGTCAGGCTCTGTGCTGAGCATGGAATCTGCTTGGGATTCTCTCTCTGTCTCCCTCTGCCCCTCTCCCCTGCTTGTGCTCTCTCTGTCTCTAAAAAATGCGGTGTGTGGCGGGGGGGCACTTGGGTGGCTCAGTTGGTTAAGCATCTGACTTCAACTCAGGAAATGGTCTCATGGTGAGTTCGAGCCCTGCATCAGGCTCTGTGCTGACAGTGCAGAGCCTGCTTTGGATTCTCTCTCTCTTCTTCTCTCTTGCCTCTCCCCCACTTGTGCTCTCTTTCTTTCTCTCTCTCAAAAGAAATAAATAAACTTAAAAAAATGATATCAGATACATAGGGTTCATCACCCCATCGCCTAATTTTCATGAGCCCTGGACAAATTTCCTGGGCTCTCCAGACCTCAGTTTTCTCATCTCCTCTAAGAACGGCTGGGACAAGGACATCTCTGAGGGGTCTTCCTGTTTTGGACTTTTTATTCTGGGGATTAAAATAAATTTGGCTGAAGACTTAGAAAGAAAACCCAATGGGAAGGTGTTTGACATTCACACGCTTACACTCAGAGCTGCCCCCAGGGCAAAGAGGAGCACGAAGCAGGTGTCTTGATGGTGTTGTGAAATTCGGAGATGTCTTTTCAGAGATCTGTGAGCCTGTGTCTTGCACGGAGAGGAGGGCGCCCGGGCTCACCTGTGTGGCAGGTGAGGTGAGCTGTTGGGACGATTCCTGGACTTGACCATCTTGGATTTCAAGCAGCCTCCCTCCCAGGTTTGCCTTGTTGCTTTTTCCAGGACCCGTGGAATTGAAATTTGCAAGTGAGACACGAGGGTCACCAGTGAGACACGGGCAACCTGAGGAGGGTCGTGGTCAGGTTGCCAGCTGCCGGTTTTCCTTGGAGGACATCGTTTTCTGCCGACTGCCGGTGAACTTGATCTACCCACATGGCGGGAAAGCGGCTTCTTTCATTTGTGCAGTGTCTAAAAATGCGGTCTTGCCGGTCAGAGCGTTTCCTGGCCCCTGAAGAGGTCACAGGGGTGGCGCGGGGAGGGTCATTGTACAGCACAGCCCCGAGGACATCCCTGAGTTGAGTCGTGGAGACCGCCACGCTGGGGAGGAACTTTTCCTTAGCGACCTGGCTTTTCTTGGTTACTCTCTTAGCCGTGTGGTCCTGACCTCTGGATTTGCCCTGCGTCTGTGATTTGAACCACATCATTTGTCTGCTTCCGCTTTCTGCTCCCAGAGAAGGTCCCTGTTTGGTCAGCCACTCATTAGCTGTCCACCTTTTCTCCCCAGCCCTTCTGCACAACTGGCCTCAAATGCAGGTGGTGACAGGTTTCATTCAGATGGCTCATTATCATGGGCACAGGTGGGCAGTACTGGGCATAATACTTAGGGTTCTCCGGAAAAGTAGAATATCTATCTATCTATCTAGATATCCTAATATATCTATATATAGATATATAGATATATCTATAGAATATCTATGTAGATATTCTAGGATATAGATATAGGATATAGATATTCTAGGATATTCTAAATATCTAGATATTTTAGAATATCCTAGAAAATCTATATCTATAGATATATCTATACACATATTTGGATATATATATCCAAATTAAGATTTATATATAAATCTTAATATACACATATTTGGATATATATATATCCAAATTAAGATTTATTTATAAGGATTGTCTAATGGCATTATGGAGCTGAGAAGTCCCATGAGAATGCAGGAAAGCCAATGGTATAAATTCCAGCCTGAATCCAGAGGCCTGAGAACCAGAAACCCTGATGACACAAGTCCCGTCCGAGGGCAGAAGACCAGGGTCCCAGCTTGAGTGGTCAAGCAGAGAGAAATAGAATTTCTCTATCCTCTGCCTTTTGACGGTTCCCACCCACTTGGGCGACGGTCGTCTTCCTTACTCAGCCTACCAACTCAAATGCTAAGGTCTCCCAGAAGCATCCTCACAGACATACTTGGAAATAATGCATGACCCGATATCTGGGCATTGGCCTGTCAAATTAGCCATCATGCCTGATTAGGTCAGGCCCACCCAGGATCTCTCTTTCTTAAAGTGAACCATGATACATACTCAGGGAGATGGGATGGCATTGGGTGCATCTTGGGGACTGTCTTAGTTTCCTAGGACTGCTATAATTAATACCTACAACTGGAAACAATGCTGACGTTTTTCAACGGGTGAATTGATAAACACATTGTAGTTTAATTGGGTGATGGGATTCTACCCATCAATAACAAGGAATATGCTAGTGGCACATGTAACGACACAGAAGGATCTTCAGATGATCACGTTGAGTGAAAGAAGCCAGATGAAGGAGAGCGATACAGCAGGAGTCCGTTTATAGAAAACTCTAGAAAATGAAAGCACATCTGTAGTATTAGAAAGCAGGTTAGCAGCTGTCTGGGGACAGGGATGGAAGGTGGGGAGGGATGGGAGGCAGGATTGCAAAGGACAGGAGGAAACCGCTGAGCATAAGCAATAAATTCCCTATCTTTTTTTTTGTTTCTGGAATGTTTGTTTATTTTTGACAGGGGCGAGGGGCAGAGAGAGAAGGGGACAGAGGATCTGAAAGAGGCTCTGCGCTGACAGCACAGAGCCCGACATGGGGCTTGAACCCACGAGCCGCGAGATCACAGCCTGAGCCAAAGTCAGACCAACGGAGCCACCCAGGCGCCCCCGAATTCACCACCTTGATGGGTGACGGGTTCATGCGCGCCTACATGTGTCAAAAGCAGTCAAATCCTACACCTAAAACAGGTGCGGAGTATGGTCCCTTCACACCCCAGACGTAGCCGCAGTGTGAGGCCTGACCCTGGACGGGGAGGGCAATTTGTCCTTCCCTAGATGCTCTTTGCGACTAGACGGTTCCCTGCTTTCCAGAGGTAGCACGTCTCTGGTGGGAGGATTGTCCACCCTGCAGCCCGCCTAAGTGACTCGTGCCCTGTGGGGCAGAAGAGCCCAGAACAACCGTCCCTCCCTCCGGGGTGGGCCCAGGCTGGGCCGGGGCCGAGCTGCCTCTTCAGACCCTTCCTGGAGGGAGAGGAGCGTCTGAATTCCCAGGCCGGGGTGGGGGGACACACGCAGAGGAGAGAGGAGCACCAAATGCCGGCACGAGAAGTCATTAGGCAGAATGAGGACAAACCGTTAGCAAAAGAGAACGAACCCAAGGTTTGCTAAGGATGAGCCACCGAAGGGATGACCCCCCCACGGCGAACTGAACACCCATCCTGCCGTGTAGCCGGTTTCTCCCAGGAAATACAACCAGTCCCGCGGCCTCTCCGGCCGTCGCAGCGGCTGTAGTTTCAAGGGCACCCCGCGAGGCCGCCAGGACTTCGCTGACTTTCAGAAATGTGTTACTTTGTTGCTGCAGCCGTAGGCCTTGGGAGCGGATTGACCATCGCTGCAAGTTTGCAGCCGGGGACTCGAGATCGTAAAGGGTCGGACTGTCAGCTGCTGAGGAAGCAGGAATCTGTTTTGCTGGCACTTCGGCGTTTTTGTTTCGACAGGAGATGGGGGGGCAGCCCAGGGGCGGGGGGCTCTGCCCTGACTCCTGGGATGCCTCCATCCAAGACGCTCCTTGGCCGGGAAGAGCCGTTAGGGCCTTTTATCACGGACTTTTCTCATTCCCTGCACCCTCCTTGCCTGCCCATGTGACTTCCTTGTCACCGGCCTCCGCTCCGTCCCGCCACTTCTGAGACCTGCTTTGTCACTCCCCCGAGGTAGCACAGAGAAAAGAGAACGGCCTGTGTAGTGAGGCCGGCTGGCTTTGAATTCTGGCTCCCCCGCTTACTAGCTGTGTGACTCTGGGAAAGTCGCTTGACCTCTCGGAACTTCTAGGCCTCATCTGGAAAGCTGCGGACAAAGGCGCATGGGGATGGTTGTGCGGATTAAGAGGACAGCGTATCGCCTAACGGAGCTCAGTTGTGGTGACAGTGTGCTGTGACCGCTGCTGGTGGCTCCTGGTCTTTGGTCTTCGTCTGCTCTTCTGCTGGGACCTGATGTGGTTGGCCCGGCATCCAGGGATGGCCTTGACAGGCCTCAGGACCGCCCTCCTCGTGTCCAGCATCCTGCCTCCAGGCCCCACCCCCCCACCCCCTCTGCCCTGCAGGTATTCCTAGCCTTCTGGCCACTTCCCCAGACCAGATGGCTTTCCCTGGTTTCCCTGAGGACACAGAGCCTGTCTGAGGCCCTCCACAGAGGGAGTGACTTTGGGGAGCACACACACACACACACACACACACACACACACATTCTTACACTCACACAAAAGTGCACACATACACCCGTAGAGCCAGAAGAGAGCTTGCTTTTGACAAGCTCACCCAGAATTTTGCAATCAGAGAATCCAGAAAGAGGCCCTTGCAATTCTAGCATTAATAAAGTTGAGTGTCGGGGCGCCTGGGTGGCTCCGTCGGTTAAGCGTCCGACTTCGGCTCAGGTCATGATCTCGCGGTCCGTGAGTTCGAGCCCCGCGTCGGGTTCTGTGCTGACAGCTCGGAGCCTGGAGCCTGCTTCTGATTCTGTGTCTCCCTCTCTCTCTGCCCCCCCCCACCCCGTTCATACTTTGTCTCTCTCTGTCTCAAAAATAAATAAACGTTAAAAAAATTAAAAAAAAAATAAAGTTGAGTGTCATTCTGAAAAATACCACTTTGCTGTGAATGGTACAGAGATGGGCTGGGGCATGCATGGGGAATCACCATCTTCAATGCTTAGTCCTTCTCAAGATCCATTCCAGCCCTGGGGAGGGGGCCTGAGCGGGGTCTCCCGGCCTCTTTTACACGTTTCTGCCCCGCGGGGGGGCTGAGGACAGGCTGTGCAGGACCCAAATCAGCTGGTGGACAGACGGGGACCAATCAGAGGCTGTTGCTGGGGAAACACTGCTCATGCCAATTCCTCTGGACTGGGGAGGGGGTGCCAGCCTGCCCGCCCTCCTCTCCTGCCCGCCCCCCCGCCTCTCAGTGGCCCAAATCCTGTCTCCTCTCTCTCTCTCTCTTTCTCATCCATTAATAGATGCTACCCCACAGATGTCTGATGTGAAATTGCACAGCAGTCTAGTGGGTCTGCTGTGGGCACAGGATTAGGTCAGCAAGGCTGAACATACCAGATTTTTATGACCCATCCATCCCTCTGGGGGTGAATTCAACATCACCCCATGCTACGCGGGAGGCAGGTGGGGGGTGCTGGTTCAGTCCAGCATTTTCCAGGACCTCTGCTGGGAGAATGGAGCCCCAGGCTCAGTGCCAGGTGACCGCGGGCAAGATTGGGTGCAGCCCCATTGGCCACGAGCAGCCGATCCGAGCTCCACACCTGCTCTGATGATGGACCCCACCGGGCTTTGGCAGCCGCGTTTCCTGAACTGACGCACGGCCCTGCTTCCGGGGGCCCGTGCTTGCAACATCTTTCCACCATAAAACCGCCATGGAAGTTAATTGCCTGCATCGCTTTGCAATTGAACAGGTCCATAAAATGTTCATTTGGTGCCGTCTCAGGGACTGAACGGGTGGCCAGTCGCTTGGCTTCGGGCGACAGCAGACATCTGGGGGGCGGTCCCTAGGCAGGGAGGCGTCTCCGAAATTGCTGATGTTGAGCGTTCGGAGGGACTTTCTCGGAGCCGTTCCAAAGTGCGTAGGAGCGACTGGTCATTTACTGGAATATTCCTGCCGGGGGCTGTGGAGGCTGCCAAGAGATATTTGCAAGTAAGTAGAAAACTTGTGTGTAGTTGCACGGGCAGGGTAACCATTGTCGGCTGCTGCTGCAAAGGAGCCTCGCATCCCAGTGCCTTGGACAACAAAGCTTTCCTCTTTTAAAAATTTTTATTTTTTAATGCTTATTCACTTTTGAGAGACAGAGAGAGACAGAGTGCAAGCAGGGGAGGGGCAGAGAGAGGGAGACACAGAATCCGAAGCAGGCTCCAGGCTCTGAGGGGTCAGCACAGAGCCCGACGTGGGGCTGGAACCCACGAACCGCGAGATCATGATCTGAGCTGAAGTCGGACGCTTAACTGGGAGCGGCCCAGGCGCCCCAATGGTAGTTTTAACTTGCATTTCTTTGGGTCGCCTCAAGGTTAAACCATTCAAAAGCAGGCATTCCCTTTTGTGTGAAGTGAGTTTCCTCTTTGGAGGAAATGGCTTATTCTGATGGGTTCCCACGGCCAGACTCATGGTAGTGTCATTTTAAGACTTTGAAATGAGCACTTTGTTGGTAAACTTTGCAACAATTATTCACACCAGCAGGTCCCTTTTCATTTTAATTGTACTACTGTCAGATTGTGTGTGTGTGTGTGTGTGTGTGTGTGTGTGTAAGCCCACCAGGGGGCTTGAACTCATAACCCTGAGATCAAGATCTGAGCTAAGGTTAAGAGTCCCATGCTTAATCAACTGAGCCACCCAGTGCCCCAATCTTTTATGTGTATTTATTTATTTATTTATTTATTTATTTATTTATTTTTAAAATGTTCATTTATTTTTGAGAGGAGAAGGACAGAGAGAGGAGACACAGAATCCGAAGCAGGCTCTAGGCTCTGAGCTGTCCACACAGAGCCTGATGCTGGGGCTCGAACTCATGAACTGTGAGATCATGACCTGAGCCGAAGTCGGATGCTCAACCAACTGAGCCACCCAGGCACCCCGATTACTTAATTTATAGTATTAAAGAACTTCTTAGCAATTTGGAAAAACGTCATGTACACATTTATGCTGGATATCAAAAATATCCAAAATGGAGGGAGGAAAACTCTAAAATAGGTAATAGAATATTCTATCACTGACCTCTTATAATTTTTGGTAATTGTCCTAGCATGACACTTAGCGCATAGTAGATGCTTAATTAATATTTATGGCGTGATGGGGCGCCTGAGTGGCTCAGTCGGTTAAGCGTCCGACTTTGGCTCAGGTCATGATCTCGCGGTCCGTGAGTTCGAGCCCCACATCGGGCTCTGTGCTGACAGCTCAGAGCCTGGAGCCTGTTTCAGATTCTGTGTCTCCCCCTCTCCCTGCCCCTCCCCTGCTCAAGCTCCGTCTCTCTCTCCCTCTCTCTCTCAAAAATAAATAAACATCAAAAAATATAAATTTATGGCGTGACTTGTAAGCACTCAACACGAAAGACTTTCGGACAGGAGTTGGATTTTGTAAACTCCTTGGTATAGAGCAGTAACAGCTAACCAGCTGTATCCTGTGGCTCTGTTCACACAGCCGTCATGTGGCCCCAGGTACCCTGGCCACTGGACCTTTCTGAGGCCCATCGGAATGGTCAACTCCCGGCCCTTCAGAGTCCCGGCACGGGTTTGTCCTGCATGGTTGGTGACTGCCTGACACTGGCAGTTAAATACCTCGAACTGCACCCTTGGAGGGAGATGCCGTTTATTCCTTCTTGCCTTAGAGCCAAGGGAAGTAGGGGCCCAGAGAGAGGTTGGGACACTGGCCCAAGGTCACACAGGTAGGAGACAAGGGCCAGGACTCAAATTTCAGATCATCTGGCTCCAGAGGCAGTCCTGTGAACCATCCATCACCCAGACTCCGGAGGAGAAAGGCAACAGTGTAATCACTCGTGATGCTTCCTGAGGCCGCTTGGCTGGGCTTTCAGCCACCTTGGGTTGTTCTGGACTTTGGGGTCTCACAGCTCCAGTTAGAGCAGGGAGGATCCGAGGGTCCCTGAAGCAGGATCCCTGCTGTGTTTCTGAGTTGCAGGGTCCTCCCTCCCCACCCCTACCCCCATCCCTAGTGGCTCCCCACCCAGAGAAGCCAGCGGATGCCCAGTTCTTGCTCAGAAAACCTTGGAAGTCCAGAGTATTGGATTTGTTCTTCTCGATACTCTTAGCTCCTTCCCGGGAGCCTGCACAGGCCTGGGGAAGAAGGGACACCACCCTCTCTACCTCGATGGGAGTGTGGCCCCAAGGCGGTTCCGCCTGCTGGGGGCTGTGGTTGGAAGCCCGGAGGAGGTCTGCTCAGCCAGCTCTCTCTACGAAGGCCCAGACCTCCTGCTCATCCCTTCTGGAAGGTTCCCCCTCTGCATCTGCCAGGCCGGGCTAGGCAGAGGGGAGCTGGCTCGGGTTGGGCTGTTTTGTAGGCTGTTTGGGTGGGGCCCCCTGGGCTGGGGCCTGGCCTGGGCTGCACGGCGGGGGGCCCGGTGAAGCTTTGAGCTCCTTTGGCTCCTCGGAAGGGGTGGGGTGAACCTGCTGCTGGCTGTAGGGGGGTTGGAGCTGAGTAACTCAGGTTTTATGCTGGGCTGGGCTGGTGTTGGCTCTGACTTTGGTTGAATGTATCTTGGGCTGTGCTAAGCACAGGGCCGGGCTCTGGAAGGTTCCACACCAGACATTTTTAGTTGCTGGGATGGGCGGCTTGATGGGCCCGGCCTCTGGCCTGGCAGGACCAGGTGGACTGGTCCTACATGTCTTTGGATGAGCTGGGCTCCTGGTCTGGTCCGGGCTGGGTTGGGCCGGGGGTGGGACTCGGCAGGCACTGGGCTGGCCTGTCTTGCTCGCTTTCCTGGGCAGAGATGACTTCTGAGCTGGATTGGGAGGTATTTTTCCACTCGGCTCTAGAAATCAGGGGCTCAGGTTTCGGGTGCAAACACTGTGTCCCAGGTGAGGTGGGGGACATTCGGCCAAAAATACCTTGTGAAATCTTTGGGGACCATCCCACCACATTGCCCCCTCCCAGGAAGGAGGCGGCTGTCCCCGATCCTTGACCCAAGTGAGGCAGGGGTTAGTGGCATCCTGCCTGTAGAGGGGGCTCAGCTGGGAGTTGATAAGCAGGCTTGTTGAGATGGCCCTTCTACTCCTGCCTGTGTGACCTTGGGCCAGTGACTCAACCTCTCTGTGCCCTCACTTTCCTCATCTGTAAGATGGGATTAATAATACCCCCACCTACAGCGGACCTTTGCTGGGAAGTTGTCTGTGTCTGTATGCATCCATCTGTCCATCTGTCTCAGGAGTCTGAGTGCTCGTCTGTGGGGGCAAACGGACCCTTCTTGCTCCTGTGGTTCTCCCCAGGTTGGCCACAGAGCTGATGGGGCTATGAGAGGGCAGGGCCTTGTCCTTTCTGTCCAGAGAGGTCCACCCAGAATCACTGGGTCTTATCCCCTAAAGTCCCAATCCGCCGGGCAGAACGCTCACGGTCAGAAACCTCACAGACCCAGGGGGTAGTGGCCACACTTTATGCCGAGGAGAAAGGAGACTTGACAGAGGCTTTTATGCTGGTCCAGGCCCCCAGCCCCAGTCTGCCCACTTGGCAACAGGGCACAGAAGCCCCCAGGCTGGAGTCTGAGCGGAGGAAGCCAGGGGATGTGAGCGAGAGCCTATAATGACAGCCACCACGTGTCCCTTCAGGTAACACCAGGGTGGCCCCGAGCTGGGGTTGTGAACCAGGCTATATTTGTACGTGGTCTCTGGGAAAACAAATTAAAAACTCATTTTAAAGTTAACTTATTTTTTTTGGGAGACAGAGAGAGAGCACGAGTGGGGGAGGCAGAGAGGGGGGAGAGAGAGAATCCCAAGCAGGCTCCACGCCCGACACGGGGCTCGAACTTACGAACTGTGAGATCAGGACCTGAGCCAAAATCAAGAGTCAGCGTTTGACCAACTGGGCCACCCAGGCGCCCCCCCACCAAATCATTTTAAATTAAAATTTTAAATAATCATATTTTTTGTTTATCTTTCATGTGGCCCACTTCCAGTTAAGGTGCAAAACTGAAGCCTGATGGAAATGATGGTTTGCATGTCAGCGTCAGCTTGCGTGAGTGGCCACTGGGGACTGTGGTCTACATCATAAATTACTTTCCACGGTGAGTTCAGAGCAATTTTAAAAAGTACCCCCCAGTGCTGGGGCGCCTGGGTGGCTCAGTGGGTTGGGTGTCTGACTTTGGCTCAGGTCATGATCTCGTGGTTTGTGAGTTCGAGCCCCGTATCGGGCTCTGTGCTGACAGCTCAGAGCCTGGAGCCTGCTTCGGATTCTGTGTCTCCCTTTCTCTCTGCCCCTCCCCTGCTCGCACTCTGTCTCTCTCTCAAAAATAAAAACAAACAAACAAACAAAAGTACCCCCAGTGCATTTACCATGGTGCCTACCCAGACCAGAGTCCTCTCAGGTGGTTTCAATTTCTGACATTTTTGGGGGTGGTTGGAACTGAGCAGTCCGTGGGATTTATACTCGTCTAGAGGCTGAAGCTGGTGGGCAAATCCAGAATTTTCCAGGAGGGCCAAATTTTGCATAGCTTTATTCTTTTCACAAAGAATAGTAGATGGTAACACACAGCTTCATGGATTTTATGATTATAACTTTTTAAGATTCTTTCCCTGGGAGAAACAGATGGGCTCACTTGAAAATAAAACTGTCCTGGGGCCGTCTGGGTGGCCCAGTCGGTTGAGCATCCGACTCTTGATTTCGGCTCAGGTCATGATGTTGCAGTTCTGTGGGTTCGAGCCCCACGTCAGGCTCTGCACTGGGTGCATGGAGCCTGCTTGGGATTCTCTTTCTCTCTCTCTCTCTCTGCCCCTTCCCCATTTGCACTGTCTCTGTCTCTCTCAAAATAAATAAATACACTTGAAAAAGGAAAAGCAAAACAAAGCAAACTGTCCTGATCTGAGAAACAGTCCAGTCTGTTTCCCCTCCGTCCTCCATGGGGAGGTCAGGGGCTGAGGCTGAGCCCTGACCCCTCCTCACAGCTGGGGTCGCTCCATTCACAGTGGGTGTTCTCTGTACCCACTAACAGTTCACTTTGTTCCTGACTTTTCTGCCTTTTCCAGGAAAGCCTGGTAGCCGGGAGGATGTGCTGATTTTGGAGTCGGACAGTCTGGAAGTTTGACACCTGGCTCCATCACTGGATGGCTTTGGGCAAAGCAGAGTCTGTCTTCAGCCTGAGGCGGTGATCAATTTTCAGACTGTGCCCCGCCGTGGGGAAAAGACTTGAGCAGGCTGGCTGCCCCCATATACGTGTATTTGGAATTTTAAGTGATATGTGCGGATCCGAAACATAAAACACGCCCCCCCCAAGGCAGTGAACAAGGAGCGAGATACAAAATACCTGTAAATAGTTTCTGGGATATTCTTCCCTTGTATGAAGCATGCCGAGGTGGGGTGGAGCCTGAGCACTGCTGAACATTTCTAAAAGGAAGAGGGACAGGTTCAGACGCGTGCGTTTAGGTGGATGGTGCCACAGTATGAATGCAGCTCGGAGGCAAGACCAGGGAGCAGACGGGTGATGCCGAAGTTGCTGCAGGAGATGTGCCCGAGGAACTTGCAGCCAGGATGCAGGAGAGCTCTGGGTTGCGGACCAATTTGAGAGACGGATCGGATGTGGGGCGAGCGGATCGGAGAGGTGCTTGGGCTGACCTGGTTTCTAGCTTGGGGCACTAAAACCTAAAGCGCGCGGACCCTCGACTCCAGTGGCCTCGGCCCCGGCAGGAAGCACGAGTCGGTGGCTGGGCGCAACACGTGAAGACCCGGTCAAGTTCAGATGCCTTGGAAACTCCTCCGTGTGGCCAGAGAAAGCCCGTGGAGTTGAGCCTGCGGATTTGTTGGGACCTGGAAGCCAAGGAGGTTTGGGGTGACCGCCCATATTGAGATGACCGGGGAGGCAGTAAGGATGCTTAAAATCAGCTTTCTCTTTGGAGCTGGCGCACCCAGAGGGGGTGGCCGAGGCACCTGTCTCCCCTCTTCCCTACTGGCATTGCCAGCCCATGGTCAGGATTTATTAGCTCTTACTCCCCATCTCCCACCTTACAGGGTGCAAAGCAGCTAAAACACAAGTACAGACTCTGATGTGATGGAGGGAGGGATGTGTGCCTTCCTTCCTCCTGCCCCTCCCTGCACCCCTGCCCGCCACAGGTGACTCTGAGGGCCATGGGACCCTCCTAGGGCTTCTCTGTCCAGGCCCCACCCCAGCCCCCAGCCCTGGATGGCACCTCGTCTTAGCTGCTGCCCCGTCTTACTAGTAGAGGAAGCAGGACTTGAGGGGGGTGGAATTACTTACCCAAGGTCACCTGGGAACTGGGAGGCACCTAATCATGGGCTGGGACTGTCCCTGTGAGGCACAGCACCTAGGACCGGCCTGTGAATCAGGGAAGGACAGGAGGAGGTCACCCTCCCACTGACAGAGGGACAGAGGGACAGCAAGGAGCAGAGAAAAAGGTAAGGCGAGCCAGAGGCCGGAGCCTCTCCTGCAGCCCGGGTTTGCCAGCCTGGCCTGTTCCACACCGCATCTGAGCTACAAGCCCCTCGGAGGGTGCCTGACCCTGGGAGTGGGAACTGGGGACCCCCGGGCTGGATCTTGCTATCTTCAAAAAAAAAAACTGAAATAATTTCCAACTTCCTGTTGCAACAATAGTATAAAGACGAACGATTAACATTTTGCCACATTTTGCTTCTAGCATGTCCATGACTTTTTTTTTCCCTTCACCAGTTGAGGCTTAGTTTTAGACCTCATGCCTCTGACCCTTAAATACGTCAGCAGGTGTATCATAAGAGTAAACGCGTTCTCCGTCAAAATGCTGTTGTCCAATTCGACTTTGGTACAATACCATTGTCTACTCTACAGACATATTTACGTTTTGGCATTTTCTCCCCCAGACGGTCCTTCCTGGCGATCCTTTTTCTCCCTCACCTGATCTAGCATTTAATCCAAGACGGTACTTGCCCTGTGTGTGTTTTCCTTTCACCTGCACTAGTTCAACTCTCTCTGTCTTCTTTCCATCTTGGTACGTTTGAGAAGCTATTTTGTGGAATGTCCTATTTTGTGGGATGGCCCCCAGGTTGGGTTGGTCTGATGCTTTCCAAGCAAGTTACGCCTTCCCGGCAGGAATAATAGGAGATGCGTGAAAAACATGAAGCTGGTGGCAAATAAAACTCTGAAAGATTTTACATTCTGTCTCATTCTCTGGGTCTTCTTGTGAACTAATAGCTCTGTTCCGCGCCCTCCCCCCCACCCTTCCCGGAGCCTGGGGTCCTGCTGGAGCTGGTCAGGTGGTCTGTAGACGGGGCAGGGGCACTAGGGTACCAGCTCCTCACCTGGCCTGCTCCCCTCCTCTGGGTGAGCCCACCTGGCCAGGTGGGCACTGAGTGTGCGCTTCCTGATGGGCCCGCCATTTTCGGTTAAGACAACCATAGAAGCTTCTAGAAGCAGTAGGAGCCCCATAGGCTCACAGCAGGTGCAGGAGCCCTCCGGACCTGGAGCCGCCCCCATTTTGTGAGTGTAATCACAGAGAAGTGGGTTTGGATCTTACTCACCAAGTTTTGTTTACACAGCTACCCAAGAATCAGGCATTGGCTACTTTGAGCCACTGCATCCTGTTGGTGTGTAGTTCCGGGAGGAGGGAAGGTGTGAACGTTTTCGGGGGTGTGGGCTGCTTGGGCCCCCTCTCCCGCCTTCCGCTCCCCCCCCTTCCCCTCCACCTGTCTTCTCCTTTTCTTGCTGTTCATCCGTGTGAACACTAGGTGGCAGTGGTCCCCCATTAATAACCCAGGGAGCCCCAGCCGCTGCAGCGCGTGCGCAGCGCAGGTGGCTGCCCCCCCCCCCCCCCCCCCCAGCAGCCAGTCTGGTGGCTTTCAGCTCTTTCCAGCCTTGGAATCCTGTCTTCTGGTGACATCTTTTTCCCACCCACTCTCAAAACGTTGAGATACAATTCACATACCATAAGTGCACCCCTTGAGAGCGTACAGCTCAGTGGTTTTTACTGCATTCACCGGGTTGTGTGACCCTTTTCTGCTAATTACAGAACGTGTCACTCTGGTAAGATCTCACACGGAAGGCGGATATGGTGGAACAGGCTAGGCAGGATTTTTTTTCTGTTGCTCTGGCTGGGGAAAGAAGCTACCGCGCCCCTCCGCGCCCCTCACACTGCACGGAGAGCTGCAGATTTTTGGGGCCACCCACCCCCTTGGAGACAGACGGTAGAAGAACACCGGTTCAGCGTGCTTCCCTCTGGTGCGGATTGCGGATGCTGTGTTTTTTACAGCTTGATGGCTTGTGGCAGCCCTGTGTCGGGCAAGTCGTTCGGTGCCACGTTTCCAACAGCATTTGCTCGTTTCGTGCGTCGGGGTCACATTTTGGTCATTCTCGCAACATTGCTCATTTTTTTCGTTAGTGTATTTGTTAAGGCGATCTGTGACCAGTGATTATGACTCCCTCTCATCTCAGATGATGGTTAGCATTTTTTACCAATAAAGTATTGTTTAAAGTTATTTATTTATTTTGAGAGAGAGCACAAGTAGGGTAGGGGTAGAGAGAGAGAGAGAGAGAGAGAGAGAAGGGGAAGAGAGAATCCCAAGCGGACTCTGAGCTGTCAGCGCGGAGCCCAACGTGGGGCTCAAACTAAGTGGTGAGATCATGACCTGAACCGAAACCAAGGGTTGTATGCTTAGCTGGCTGAGCCACTCAGGCGCCCCATAAAGTATTTTTTAAATTAAGATCTGTCCATTGTTTTTCTAGACATAATGCTATTGCAGACTTAATAGGCTACAGTTTAGTGTAAACATAACTTTTACACGCACTGGGAAGGCAAAAAAGCCACTTGACCTGTTTTATTGCCATATTCGCTTTACCATAATGGTCTGCACCCAAACCTGCAGTATCTCCAAGGTATGCAGTCTTTGCTTCCCGCCCCTCTTTGGGTCTATGGCATCTGACGGTGGAGGGGAAGGGAAGGGGCATAACTTGAGGTAAAGGGCTTTCTCCAAGGCCTCCCTGTGGCATTTCCCTCCCCTGTCCCGGGAGCAAGTGAGAGAGCAGGAAAGGCTCGCTGGAGGAGGTTGGGGGCGGCGGTGGGGCGGGGGGCGCCCTCCCCGCTCCTGCCCTTGCTAAGCTGTGAGTCAGCTCGTGGACTCTTGGCCCTGCCATCAGACTGGCCTGCAATGGGCTGGTGGGTTTATTGGGAAAAACTGACGTGGCTGCGGACCTTCCGGTGTAGGGAATTCTGCAGGGGCGAGACACCCCCCCCCCCCCCCGCCCCCCGGCCCAGTTCTCTGCGGCTCTGGGAGGAGACCCCAGGGATTCCGTGGCTAGCTCCACGGGGAGAAGGTGGAGGGGGACTCGAGCCTGGGTGTGCGAGGGGCTGGGAGCATCGCCCGCTGGCTGTCCCTCTCTCTGCGGCTGCCCCCAGCATGGAGCAGGCTGCGTGCAGCTTTACTTACACCGCCGCGCACCCTGGGTAAACACAGCGCTCGCTCCGCAGTCCACGAACCGCTTCTAGCGTTCCCTCAAGTTCAGTTGGGGCCATTGACTACTTCCGGCCAGGTGACCGAGTCACTTCTGGGCCGAGGCAATGCCCGGCGGCTGCGCCTGCTCCCTCTCTTGGCTTCTGCCGGAGCCGCACCCGGACGGTCGGAGGACGGCGCGTGCTCACGGCGCATGCGCACCAGCCCGTGGCGTGGTGGGGGAGGGGCGTGGGGGACGCCGCTGAGGGGCCTGATGGCGGCTGCCGTTCCTCGTCCTGACCGACACCTGCGCCGCCTTTGCAGGGACCGCCACGAAGGACGAAGACCACCTCCGAGCGGGACCCGCCGGCGGGGGGCTGCTCGTTACCAAGGCAACCGCTCCTTCTCGGCACCCCAAACACTGCAGAGGGGCCAGGGCCGTGGAAGCAACCAAAAGAGCGCCCTCCGGCCCCGCCTCGAGGCCCTTGGCGGGAAGAGGAGAAGACGAGCGGTGCCGGGACTGGACTGCAATAACTGGAAGCACCTGGAACGTGATGGGGCCCTCAGAGAAGCCCCTGCAGGGGTGGGGTGAGGAGGGGAGTCCACCGAGCGTGGCCCGGGCAGCACACCCTGCGGCTTCGCCCTTGCTGCCCCTGCTCGGTGGGGCGCCCCTTCTGGCTCTGGAACTGGTTCCCGGGACACGCAGGGATGCTGTGGAGGACGCAAGGCCCGGCGGGTGGGCGCTTGGAGGCCACCCTCTCTGGGGCCCGCCCCGCCCCGCCCCTCCGCGGACGCGCTCGGGCCGGCCGCGTGGAGCACGGGTGGAGCGCCGCCGAAGAAGCCCGGCCCGCTCGCTGCTCAGGCAGCTCTCGCAGGCGGCAGCGTCGTGGCTCCGGCGCGGGATGGCGCCCGTGGCCGCCGCGTCCCAGCGCCGAGGACGGACGGAGCCCGCCCTCCTCTTCGCCCATCAGCCGTGCCGTGGCCGCCAAAGCCACCCAAGAAGGGGCCACCGCGGTGGTGAGGAAGGTGAGTGCCCCTTCTCCATCCCTAGAGCGTGCCCGGAATCCCGCACGAGTGGGTCGGTGACATCCAGGTCGCCTCGTTCGCGTCGCCTGTGCTTAACGTCTGGCCGACTAGCATCCGTTCTCTGTTCGCTGCTTGGGTCCGCTGCTGGGACTCGCTCCCTGCCCCGGAGCAGTTTGCAGCCTGGAGTGTGTGTGGGGGGGACGCGTGCACATGCATGCACACACGTGCACACACCACACACACGTATACAGGCGCACACGCATCCATGCTCACGTGCACGCGCTCCCACACGCACACACGTGCACACACGTTCGCATGCACACACGCACAGAGTGCTGGGGAGAGTGCTAGCTAGGCCAAGGTCTTGCTCCTGCTCCCAGGCCAGAGAGAAGCTGGAGGACATCGCCTGCCCCTACGAGGTCTGTGCAAAGGCCCTGTGGGGTGCAGTGGTGAGGGCTTTCCTCGAGGCCCAGTAGCGGGAGGAGTCTGACCGTGGACGAGTGGAGACACAAGAGGTCGGCCCTGAAGGAGCCCAGCTGAGCTCTGGGTCGGGAGGGTAAGAAGGGGCCCGAAGAGGAAGCAGTTTCTTACTTGAGCAGCATCAGAACCGCCCAGAGAGCCTGCCAAAACCTGGAGTGTGGCTCCATCCCGTGTGTTTCTGATTCAGCGGGTCGGGGGGCATCACGAATTCGTTGGCTTTCCATACATTCCAGTGGAAGCTGGTGCCGCTTCGGGATGATTGGCTTGGAATCTGGAGGCTGGAGGCTCCGGAGAGAGCTGGGCTGTGGGGCGGGAGGAATCTGGCGAGTGGTCTGGGTGGGGATGGCTCGTCCGCCTCCTGTTGGGGGGGGGGGGGCTAGTGGATGGAAGAAGGGGGGGCACACCTACAACGGGGGACCGCCTTTGCTGCCGCATCACCCTCCCCGCCGCCGTCTGCTGAGGTCTCACCACGGGGCAGGCACGGCGCTGAGTGCCCGCTTCCTGTGCTCTGTCCACGTGAGAAGCGGGGTGACCACTGCACGGCTCACTTTCTAAGGTCACAGGAGGATTAAATGCGACCTCGCCACACTGTGGTGGCTGTCACATTCCCTGGGGGCACAGAAGCCATCCATAAAAATCTGTTTTCCCCTTGGTAAAGGAGGCGTCTAACTCTGGTTCCGTCACCTCCTGTGGGAGGCAGGATAACAGTCCGCCTAGATGTCCGTGTCCTGACCCAGAACCTGCGGATACGGTAGTTTGCATGGCAGCGGGGGGACTTTGCAGGTGACCGTGGTGAGGGCCTTGAGATGGAGATACCATCTTGGGTCATTCACGTGGGCTCAAAGTAGCCACAGGGGTCCTTTGTAAGGAAGGAAGGAAACAGGATTATTGGAGACAGTAAAAGATGTGATGATGAGGTGGGGGTGGGGGGTAGAGAGAGAGAGAGAGAGAGAGAGAAGCTACACTGAACTGGCTTTCAAGACACAGGAGGCGCCATGAACCAAGGAGTGGAGGTAGCCTCTAGAAGCTGTCCATGTCGAGGAAATGTGTTCTCCTCTAGAGCCTCCAGAAGGAGCCAGCCCCGCTTACCTCTCGATTTTAGGACCTCTGACCTCCAGAACCGGAGGAGGGACAGGTCCCCACGGTTTTCAGCCATTGCCCCGGTAGGAACTTGTTACAGCAGTAACGAGAGGCCAATACCTCTTGGTTCCTCTGTTCTGCCTCCGTCTTCCGACCCTCTTCCTCTTTCCAGACGGTTCGGTCCACAAGAAACTTCCTCGGGGAAGCCTCCTTCATTTCCCCAAGTAAATAAATACCCCTGCCCTTCTAGCTCCCCAAATGTTTTCGAACAGCAACATCACGATCGTGGAAGTGCGTAAACGTTTTGCGTCATGACTGGTGAGCGGTTTCCTCACTGGTTCCAGACTCGGCTCTGAGAGGGCGCGGCTGTGTTCTCCCCAAATGTGTCATCAGCTGACTCTGCAGAGCCTCTGAGAACGGTTGGGAGATGCAGGGACAACCGGGCCTCCATTTGTGTGCACCGTTCTCCCGGGTGGGCAGTGCCGGGTGCTGGGGACAGAATGTGACCGGGTGGAGGGACTGGAGAAATCCCATCCCCATTGGAGGGGCAGGGAGAATGAACATAAAATGCGTGCAACTTAATTCACGGTTTCAGTAGTCAAATTCTTGGAGACAGAAAGCAGAGTGGTGGGGGTGGGGGGACCAGGAGAGAGGGTGGGGGGTGAACGGTGAATACGGACAGGGTTTCTGTTTGCGAAGACAAAAAAGTCCTGGGGACGGAGGGTGTTTACGGGGGCACAACAGTGCGAATGGATTAATGCCACTGAACTAGGCACTGGAAGATGGTTAAGGTGCTACATTTTATGTTATGTGTATTTTGCCACGATTGAAAAAACCAGCCTGGGGCGCCTGGATGGCTTAGTGGGTTAAGCGTCCGACTCTTGATTTCGGCTCAGGTCATGATCTCATGGTTCCTGAGATCGAGCCCCGAGCTGGCCTCTGCACTGACAGTGTGGGGCCCGCTTGTGCGCTCTCTCTCTCTCAAAATAAATAAACATAACAACCCTACCCTGTATCTAAAACAATAAAAAGTGTCTGCGGGACCCAGCATTTGTGTCCATGCACTAAAAGTCTTCACTCTCTTAAAAAAAAAAAAAAGAAATTAATTCATGGTGTCAGGCCATGCTGGGAGAAATGTCAAGAATGTTCCAGTCCAGTCAGACATGAAGAACCAAGGACCTGCCCTGTCCCAACCTGGAGTTTCATGAGAGGGAGCTGCATTTCTGGGGGAGGGAGCTAGGGAGGTGACCCTCCTGGGGTCACAGGGGTGGGCAGGGCCTCCTGGACTCAGGGCCAGGCTTCTGAGGGGTTCCTGGCAGGGGAAATTCTACTAGTAGGATGTTTATTTAGGGGCACCTGGGTGGCTCAGTTGGTTAAGCGTATCTGATTCTTGATTTTGGTTCAGGTCGTAATGTCACAGTTGGTGAGTTCGAGCCCCGCCTCTGGCTCTGCACTGACAGTTCGGAGCCTGCTTGGGGTTCTTCCTCTCTCTCTCTCTCTCTCACTCGCTCAAAAGAAAGAAATAAGCTTAAAAAAAAGAAAGATTTATGGACCTCATTCTCTAGCTCTGTGGCAGGACCACCGTTTTCACTTGAGGACACCAGGGCTCCACGGGGTTTGGGGTCCCAGAGCTGAGATCCCGCCAGTGTGGCAGGACTTCTGAAGTCGTTCAGGAAGACAGCTGGCCCCTGGGAAGGGGCGGGGGTGGCAGGCTGGGGACTGGAGGCAGCTGGGCCAGGGCCGAGGACCAGAAGGCCAGGCTGAGTCACCAGCAGGCCGAGCAGATACCGGGGGCGCTCCTGACAGCCACCAGGTGTCTCTCTTGATTCGTGGAAAAGGTCTGCAGGCTCCCTGTGCTCGGCTCCCGGGAAGACCCCGGCCTGCGGGCCTGCCGTGTCCCACGGTGGGGTGGGAGCGAGGGTCTGCTGTCCCTTGAGCTGGGCAGCAGCTATCGGCCACATCCCCGTCCCTGCAGCCCTTGCTTCTGTCCCCACCACCAGGATGTGGGGCAGCGTTAAATGTGGCTGCAGGTGCAGACCGTGGGGCACGGCGCAGGCACAGCCCGAGGTGTAGTTCGCCGTGGTCTGTGGAGCGATGATCATTCGGGACCCCCAAAGCTTTGGCGGGCCAGAGTGACCCGTCGGGCCTCGGCTGGGAACAGGAGCCTTGGAAGGCGAAGATCTTTCTGGCACTTCCGCGGTCGAAAGAATAAGTGATGGACTGGATAGGGGCGTCCCTGTGCAGCTGGGCAGTGGGAGAGGCAGTGGTTTTTTTGGCTTAACCCTCCTCCTTGGGGCTGAGATGGCCCCTCCAGAGCCCTTCTGCCCACTGCCTGACCTGGTCGTGAAGGACTCCGCTCCCAGGCGCCTGACTGCAGGGCTCTCAGAGCGAGTGTGTGTGTGTGTGTGTGTGTGTGTGTGTGTGTGTGTGAGACCCAGGCCTCCCATTTCCCCTCACGCCTCCCTCCCCTTCGCCACCGCCTCTCCAGCAGCTCAGCCCAGAGGGGCAGGATGGGGAGGTGGTGCCTGTTTCTCTCTGTTCTAGAAGGGCTCACTGTCTGCCCTGCTAATCCAGACAGAGCAGCCCAGCGGCACCCTGTCCGTCTGCATAGACAGCCACATTTACGGAGGGCCTGCTGTGTAGATGGACACTGGGTCAGCTCCCGAAGGGTTGGTAGCCAAGTGGGGAGGCAGCACGAGACAAGTAGACCAGTAAATGAACCAGCATGTTTCAGATGGTGGGGCTGTTCCAAGGGGGAATAAAATGAATAAAATGAGGATGGGGCTCTGGAGAGGGAAGAGGACAAGCAGGTGGGCGGGAAGATAGTCTCTGCCGGCTGTGACCTGATGGATGAGAAGCTGGCCAGCCATCTGGGGGGAAGCACACGGAACAGCAAGTGCAAAGGTCCTGGGGTGGAGGGGAGCCTGGCGTGTGAGAAGGCCAGCATGGCTGGAGCACCGTTGATGGGGGAGTGGCCCCTCATGAAGTCAGAGAGATGGCAGGGCCCAGCTTATGCAGGGCCTGTGAGAGAGTGGAGACTTGATTCTCACGGGGATGAACAATCTGATTCACTTGTATATGTGTGTGTTTGCACATGTGTGTGCTTGGGGAACAAACAGGCAGATGATGACGATAAATACTTATTGAGCACTTGCTGTGTACTAGGTCCTGGGCTAAATACGTCATGCGTGATCTCATTTTTAACGTGGGGCAGGAAGTTATGATTATTAGCTACCATCTACCCATTTCATAGATGGAAAAACTGAGGCAGAGTCTCTGTTCCTGCTCCCCTAGCTGTTCCTTATCCCAAAGACATTTCTACAAAATGATGTCATTGTCCTTGGGAAGAGGAGTCTGAATGGGTGATCGGGTCATGCCATGGGCCTTTCTGGGCCCTAAATCGCAGCCCCTGGGGGGAGCCACACGGGGCGGGCAGGGAGGCAGGGAGGCCGACCCTGGGTCTGGAGAAGCCTCTCAGCTCCAGCCGCGTATGTTCAACGGGCTTTGTTATCCAGATGGAAAATCTAGCAGGAGAGGATGAACTTGGTGTAACCAGCCTCCTTGTCTCCATTTCTCTGCGTGTCTGCTCTCCCCTGGGTCCGCCAGCCCCTAGAGAGGAGGGGGGCTGGATGCTGTGGCTCCTGGCCCTTACGGTGCCCAACAGGGACAAGGCAGAGAGGGAGCCGGGAGGGCAGGGCCTGCTCGTGGAGGCAGCTGCGGTGGCTGCTGCTGGGGGTGCAGCAAGGCTGACCCCTGTTCTTTTTTAAGTTTACTTATTTATTTTGAGGGAGATGGAGACAGCGTGAGTGGGGGAGGGGCAGAGAGAGAGAGGGAGACAGAGAATCCCAAGCAGGCTCCGTGCTGTCAGCACGGAGCCCGATGCGGGGCTCGAACCCACGAACCCAGAAGATCGTGACCTGAGCTGAAAGCAAGAGTTGGGCGCTAACCGACTGCGCCACCCAGGTGCCCCTGTGGAGGCCTGTTCTTGATGTGGGGTGGGAGGGCTGGGCGGAGGGGACAGGCGTCCCAGCGGCTGTCGGCTGTTGCTTCTGAGGACAGTCCTTGGGAGAGGAAGGGGAAGCACGTGCCCACTTTTGCCCCACTGGGCGTTAACTACCTCCCTTCCAGGCGCACGCGCACGGGCGAATGTGGCAGCGTATTTGGCGATGACTTTCAGTGGCCTGGCGCTCCTGCTCTTGGCTGCGATAGGAAGGTGACGGCACATTCCTGCTGAACTGTTCGCGCTAATAGGGGTCTCGTGGTCACACGCCTCACACTGTGTCGGAACAGATGTTCCAGGCAGGACCCCGCAGGGCCATCAGGGCCCCCGTTCCAGCCCGAGGACGCCAGGGCTCTGGGCTGGCAGGGTTCCGGGGCTGAGGTCCCTGCCTGCAGAGAAGCAGGCTTGCTCACGCCTGCCCGACCCCCAAGCAGTGTCTGGGGAAGACATCAGGCTCCCCAGAAATCCTTTAGCTTCGCCAGGGAGTTCTCCGTGCCCCAGCGTGGTCTCCCTTTTTGTCCGGAAAGTGGCTCCGTGGGTGGGAGCTATCCCTTTTGAGCTGTGGCTTGGCCACACTGGGAGAACATTGCCCGGGGTCTGTTTCATTTCCACCAAAGGGAGGGCCCTGATGGCTGGTCTGGCTTTGGGTGACAGGCACTTCCACGAGTGGGGGAACTGCCTTCTCAGCTGCCTTTTTTTCTTTAAAGTTTATTTACTGTTGGGAGAGAGAGAGAGAGAGAGAGAACATGAATCAGGGAGGGGCAGAGAGAGAGGAGACAGAGAATCCGAAGCAGGTTCCAAGTAGTTGTCAGCACAGAGCCCGATGCGGGGCTTGAACTCACAAACTGCGAGATCATGACCTGAGCTGAAGTCGAGTGGGACGCTTAATTGACTGAGCCACCCAGGCATCCCCTCAGCTGCTTTTGGGGTGGGGATGGCCTTGGGCGCACACTTGCTCAGCACAGTCCCTGTTTCTGGTTTTTGTCCCTGTGTGGGTGATAACCTGATTTGCTTCTCTCCTCTTATAGAACATTTGACTTTCTTTCTGAGGTCACAACCTTTCCTTTATCCCTGGGGGCGGGTTTGGAAATGCCTTCCCTTAGCCTAGAGATGGACCGGAGAAAAATGAGCTAAACATGTTCGGCTAGAAAAGGAAGCACCTGGTCCCTCTCCTTTCTTTTCGAGATAGGAAAATAATGATTCTTATAAAAATAGTGGACAGTGTTGATGGGCACCTCGTGGCCAGGCTCTGTTCTGGACACTGGGGAGCGGGTTCCTCTCGCTCGGGGTCTCAGAGTGGAGTGGGAAACACTGAGAAAAAAGCAGTGAGGTAGAGAGGCAGGTTGGAGGGGCTGCTGTGGGGACCGAGGCTGGGTGTCTCACTGACCTCAGGAGGGGAGCCCATGGTCCTGCAGAGACCCAGAAGAACCAGTGGCTGACAGACAACCTGCTGAAAGATGCTTTCTCTCAGAGCCCAGTGCAAAGTGCTCCTGGAGCTCATGGGGGAAGAGCAATGAACTCACACTGGGGGTTGGGGGCTTTCTAGAGGAGGGGAGAGGGCATTCCCTGCAGAGGGCGCAGCCTGTGCAAAGGCCCGGTGGTGAGGGCAATGGCTCAGGGTGGTGGGACAGCGGGGAGAGGGGATGGGGTGAGAAGCTCAGGATGGGTAACCAGGGTGTGGGTCTGGAGTGTCTTGTGCCCCATGGTGACAGGGTAGCCCCCGTCGGGAGTGGAGAGGGGTGTGGTGCCGTGAGCTGAGGCCCTGGATGGTGTCCCCGGAGGGTGGACTGAGTTCATGAGGCGTGGGTCCCACCGGGGCAGGCACGGCGCCGAGGGCTGGCCGAGACTTGGCCGAGTCAGTGCACGGGGGTGTCTCCCACACAGGGCTCGTTTTCTTCATTTAGCAAACATTCGGGAGCAGGTGCGTGTGCCAGACCCATGGTCCCAGGGGGCTGGGATGAGGACAGGCTGAGTGTGGGCCCATCTCAGCCCTGCGAGGATCTGCCCCAGAGGCAGCGGAGGTGACTCAGGGAGGGTGCTGAGCTGGGAGTCGGATGACGGGGTTTGGGGGTTGGACTTAACCATTTCCTGTCACTCTGTTGGGCTCAGCATGTCGGGCCTCTTTGGGCCCTGGTTTCTTATTTATGTATTTACTTACTTACTTAGAGAGAGTGCAAGCCGGGGAGGGGCAGTGAGAGAGAGAAAGGGAGAGAGAAAGAGAGGATCCCAAGCAGGCTCCCGTGCGGTCAGTGCACAGAGCCCGAGGGGGGGCTCGAACTCACGAAACCATGAAATGACCTGAGCCGAAATCAGACGCTTAACTGACTGAACCACCCAGGCGCTCCGGGGCTCTGGTTTCTTAGAGTTTGTGAGCTATTTTTCCTAACGGTCTTTTCCCCAAGACCAAGAGGCTGGGATAGTGCTAGAACTACGGGCTCTTCTGTGGGACGGGAGCAAGACAGAGAAACAATTTCTCAGAAGGGGGGACATAAAGGCAACAGAGGGCAGACTTCGTGAGTGTCACAGCCGTGCTGGCCCCGTGGGGTGGAGTAGGGTCAGGGGGCAGCAGAGCTGGAAGGGAACCTGTCCAACCCTCCCATTTTACAGATGGGAAACCAAGGGCCCGAGATGGGAGCAAATCTCCCAGCCCAGGTCTCTTCTCCGGAGAGGGTGCCACTTCTCTGCTCTTATGTGGGTGTCAGGCTCGATTAGCCTGGGAAGGAAAAGAGTGAGGAGGGCACCTGGGGTCTCTCAGCCTGAAAGAAAATTCCAGAAGTCCTCAGGGGTATGGGGATCCTGGGTTCTGGGGAGGCTCCAGACTGACCTGCCTGCCTCAAGCTGGCAGACGGTGGACAGTGGGGCTCTGTGACTCAGTATCCTCATCTGTAACAGGGGCCAGTTGTCTGGAGAATAGCAGAGACACCCCCCCCCCCGCCCCCCAGATCTGATTCAGTCTCTGCTCCAGCCCCAGTCCACACCCGAGTAAAAGAAGCCCACCTTCCTGCTGACTTGTCTGCTACTCACATCTGCACACCAGCCAGCAGGGATTTGAGCGTATCTGGAACGTTCTGCCCAGCATCGTGTATTTCTGACGGATTTCCAGCTAAGAATTCCATGTACCACCGAGAGCGGTTTCTGGTACCGCGTAGACATGACCTGTGTGTGTTTTCTCCCCACGTGTGTTCCAGGACTCAATCTGATTTCTACGGCCTGAGCTCCCCGTGCGAGTTTTGGCAGACCAGTTAGAAGCTTGTACGCGCCCGAGTCTTTGTGGCCCGATGGTTCAGCTCCAGGGAGGGAGTCAAAGGGGGGACGCGTATGTGGGTGGTGTGTGTGCAAGTGTGTGTGTAAGTGTGTGCATTCACGTGTGCTGTCTGCGTGTGTCCGCGTGCGTGAGCGTGGATGCGTGCAAGATGGGGGGGGGGTGGGCCTCCTGGGAGGGTGTGGGGAGCCCGGGGCACCCACAAACACAGTCCCCACGCAGATTCGATTACCTGCCGTACGGATGGACCTTCAGTCCGCGTGGAAGGGAAGCTGGCGCTGTGGGAAAAATGGAGGTTGGCCCTTGAAATCAGACACGTGAAGGCACTTGACGCTTTCGTAGGGGCTTAGGAGCTTTTCTATGTCTGGGGCGAGTGGACCGTGATCACCTTGCTTCCAGTGGGAAGTACGGGAGGCCTGGGCCCCGGCTCCTGCTCAGTGGTCCCCATCCATGTCCGGCACCTGCTCTGACGGCTCCGAGGCCCTGGCGGGTGCAGTGTATGGAGATAGGAGGCCACGCACGCACAGGGTGCTGTATCTCAGAGGGCCCGGCGTCGGTGAGACCGGGCAGGGCCCTAGCGTGCAGCTCAGATCATGCAAACAGGACGGTGTGGAGGACGGGACACAGCCAGATTCGTTTTCTGCAGACCTGATCTGCAGTGTGCTAATGTTCTCACCCGGGGGGCCATGGGTGGCCGATCAACGTTAAACTCTGTGGTCTTGCTGTTCTACAGTTTCTCCATCTACAAAAAATGGATTTGATCGTAGGTCTTCTGTGAGGTTTGCTGTAACGGGCTTTGGCTTGGGAAGATTAGGCAAATGATCGCAGGAGAACGGGCTTAGTGTTGTGTCAATCTCGCAGCAGACGGCTGGTGAGTGCTGGCTGTTACTATGAGCTCTCCTTGTTTACTGGTTTGCTTGTTCCCCGTCTCATTCCCCAAGTAGCTCAGGCAGCTTACAAGGTAGAAACCACCCACCAAAATAAAGAGTGAGAGAGGGGTGAATCAGGCAAAAGGCAAACTAAAAATAGAAGAGAAGGATGAGGCCAGCATGCAGGGATCCAGGCTATGAAGTCCCATAGCTTTACCAGGGGGAGGGGGCAGGGAGAAGGGGCTGCACGTCGGATCTGGATGTCACAGAGGCCAGGGGCGCCTGCGCGGCTCGGTCTGTTAAGCGTCTGACTCTTGGTTTTCGGCTCAGGTCATGATCTCACGGTTTGTGCGTTTGAGCTCCAGGCTGCTTGAGATTCTCTCTCTCCCTCTCTCTGCCCCTCCCCTGCTCATGCTCTCTTGTTCTCTCTCTCTCTCTCTCTCAAAATAAATAAATTAAAAAACCCATTTATGAATGTCGCAGAGAACAAAGCAAGAAGGAAACATCACAGCGACGTGTGGCTGGTGATTGGCTGGACTTGAGAGCCCGTGTAAGAACGCTTGGCAGAGGCAGGGTGAGAGCCGGACCCCTGGACTCTCCGTTTCGAGATTGAGTCCTTTCCACTAGTCTCTGTGACCTCCCCGCGGGTCAGCTGCACAGGCCGAGCTGGGGCCGTCACAGGGTGGGGTATTGAGCCGGAAGCGTTGGAGGCCTAGCCCCAGGGGACCAAGGAGGCCGGCCGGGGGAGTCCTCAAATGGTTCCAGCCTGGCACTTTGTCACCCTGAGATGTAGCAAACCCAGTGTGTGTTCCCCACTGATTCTGCTTCTCAGGACTCAGTTTGTTCCCAAATGTCGCTCTCTGGTCTTGGGCCTTTGGAACACCAAGCCTTTGGGATGATTCCCTCTGAGGCCCCAGTCGGGCCAGCTCTAGGGAGGGAGTAGAAGATTTCCTCCTTACCCACTTGCGGGGAAGGTGCCGTCATCTGGGGACATCCCCCACCCCAGGCCCTTGAGTTTTCACTGAATTTTCATCACTGCTGTTGTCACCACTGTCTCTGTCTTCACTGAGCACCTGCCGATGGGCGTTTGCAGACATGACTCAACCATCGCACAGGGATTGGTAGGGTGCCCGCTGTGTGCCTGGCACTGTTCGGAGGGCTAGAGATACAGCAAGGGACGGGGCAGTCAAAGGTCTCGTGGTAAAAAGTTCACCTTCTCGGCGGGTGACAGACAGCAGAGGGATGAACAGATGTATGGTGTTCTCTCAGGTGGAGAGTTAGTCTTAGCAAGGAAAAGGAAGCAGGGGGGCTTGGAGCGTGACGGATGCTTGAGGTGCTACTCCAGGCAAGGTGTTCCCAGCAGTGAAGGAGGAAGGGGCAGGTGGGAACATGCTGGGTCTGTCTGGGGAACGATGATGGAGTCGGTCTCAGGGTCAGGGGGTAGTGCTTGTTCTGCCTTACAGGTGAGGGAGCAGAGAGATTAGGTCACTGGCCCCCAGGAAGCAGCAGGCTGGATCCAACCCCCAAGTGTAAAAGGGGGGGTGATGGTTAAAGAGTGGCATAAGGAGAAAGGTGGTAAAACACACACACACACACACACACACACACACACACACACACGGATTGAGGGAGAGAGACAAAGATGGCGGGAGGCAGAGAGACGAGCAGGGGTTGGAACGGGAGCTGGAAGGGGTTGGGGGGAATGTGAAAAAGGGGGCTGGGAAGGGGGTGGCCCATGCTGGTCAGGGGGCAACCTCCATCCCAGGTGTGAAGGTTAATTTTATGCGTGGACTTGGCTGGGCAAAGGCCTGCCCACGTAGCTGGTAAAACCTTATTTCTGGGCGCATCTGTGAAGGCGTTTCCAGAAGAGATTAGCATTTGACTTGGTAGACTGAGCGAAGAAGCTGGTGCCCAGGGCAGGCGGGCATCTCCACTCTGTGGAAGACCCAAATAGAACAAAGAGGAGGAGGAAGGGTGGCTTTGCTCTTTGCTTCCTGCCCTTGGACATCGGCGCTCCTGGCTCTCACGCCTATGAGTTTGGGCCGCAGCCTAATCACTGGCCGTCCGGGACCTCTGGCTTGCAGGTGGCAGATCGCGGGACCGCTCAGCCTCCATGAGTGCGTGAGTCAGTCCCTCGCAATGAGCCCTTTTCTACGTATGTATAGATCCTCTTGATTCTGCTTCTCTGAAGAACCCACACTGTGACAGCAGGGCCCCAATTGGCACCCACTGGCAGCTCACAGGGAGTGGAGGTCCACTTCTCAGCTGGCCACACGGAGGCCAACCTTGAGTGGGCACCTGGAGTGGAGATGCCTGGTCCGCCTCGTAAGCGGTGGTGGAGTGAAGGGCCTTCTAAGATTCCGCACCTAATTCCAGTGGGTGGTTCTCCCCCCCCCCGCCTCCCCTCCCTCCCCCAGCAAGCAATTCTCAGAGACTAGCTGGATGTCCTACGATTCGACTCAATTCCAACACCATCTCCCTGCAGATCCCACAGGTTAAGGGCTCAGTCCTATAAGACTGCCACATTCTCCCCTTGGAGACGCCGGTCACAAGTCCCAGATCTGTCACCCGGGCTTCTGAGCTGTGGCTGTAGGTTGCGGATTCGAACGAGCCCCTCCTTGGGTTCCATTAACTCTCCAGAGCGGCTCCCAGAGCTCAGAGAAGCATTGTACTTACTATATTGCTGGTTCATCATAAAAAGATGTAACTCAGAAACAGCCAGACGGACGCAGGAAGAGCTCAAAGGTTCCGCGCCCTCTCCGGGCACACCACCCTCTCTGAATCTGTGCTTGCTCACCAGCCTTGAAGCGCTGAATGTTGTCCTTTGGGGTATTTATGGAGGCTTCACTGCAGAGGATTGATCGATTTTTTTTAAGTCATTGGCCATTAACTATTAAAAATAGAACTACCCTACGACCCAGCAATAGCACTGCTAGGAATTTACCCAAGGGATACAGGAGTGCTGATGCATGGGGGCACTGGTACTCCAATGTTTATAGCAGCACTTTCAACAATAGCCAGATGCTGGAAAGGGCCTAAACGTCCATCCACTGACGAATGGATAAAGAAGATGTGGTTTATATATACAACGGAATACTGCTTGGCAATGAGAACAAATGAAATCTGGCCGTTTGCAGCAACGTGGATGGAACTGGAGGGTGTTATGCTAAGTGAAATGTCAGGCAGGGAAAGATAACGTATGTTTTCACTCATAGGTGGAACTTGAGAAACTTAACAGAAGGCCATGGGGGAGGGGAAGGGGAAAAATAGGTGCAAAGGGAGAGGGAGGGAGGCAAGAGACTCTTAAAGACAGAGAACAAACTGAGGGTTGATGGGGGGCGGGGGAGAGGGGAAAAATGGGTGAGGGGCATTGAGGAGGGCGCCCGTTGGAATGAGCACTGGATGTTGTACGTAAGCGATGAACCATGGGAACCTACCCCCAAAACCAAGAGCACAGTGCATTCACCGTATGTTAGCCGATTGGACAATAAATTATATTAAAAAAAAAAAATCATTGGCCATTAACGATTGATTCAACTTCCAGCCCCTCTCCACTGCGGGGTGGGTGGGGTGGGGACTGAAATCTCCAACTCTAGTCGCAAGGTCGGCTCCACTGGCCGCCAGCCCACACCCTTAGGTGTGGTCCCAGAGCCACCTAATTAACATGGCAAAAGATACCTGTATTGCTCTCATCACAGAAAATTGCAAGGGTTTTAGAAGCTCTGTGCCAGAACTGGGGACGAAACCAAGTACACGAAGATTTCTTATTATAAATCACAAATTCATGGCTTCCGCTCACTGTGGAATAACAGACATCCCGAGGGACAGCCAGCCTTTCCTGAGCACCCACTGTGCGCCCAGCAGCCTTGGGCTCCCTGCCTGTGTTGCTATCGTGACTCATTCCTGCCCAAATTCCCGGGGAAGCTCAGCGTTCACCCCACGGGCTAGGAGGGCCTTCCCCTCACCGGCCCAGGGTGTGTGCGTACCTGTCCCAGGAGCTGGAGCCCCACACGCTTTCCCAAGTCCTCTCTCCCAGTTGGGGAGGGAGTTGGAAGGGTTGGAAGGCAGGCTGTTCCCTGAGTGCAGTGCCTTTCCATCCCCCTCTCTGACTCAGGCCACAGGACAGGGGGATCCTGTCCTACTGTTCCCTGGGATCAGGGTTCAGATCTATAACACCTCCCAGGAGACCAGCAGTCCGAAGGTCATTGGCATGAGACTTCTGGCTCATCGAGTCGTGGTACCTTTAGACACTGATGGATGGGGAGGGGGCCCCTGCTCAGAGACCCAGGCTTCCTGTCTCTTCCACCTTGCAGCCTCCTTCCTGCCCTAATGACAAGTGTCACTCGATCACACATCTGCCTTACATTCTGAGAGATTGTGGAAAGTCCTATCCTTACCGGCTCCTGGAGGGCAGAACTCTGCGCAAAATAAGTACGTTACAAACACTCGCTAGTTACACATCTCCCCCCCCCCCCCCCCCGCCCCGCCCCTTCCCAATGATAAAAGGTTGGGAGTCTCCACTGTGTTTCGGGCAGAGCGCCGACGAAGCGCCTTGCAAATACTCTGTGCTTGTAAGACACCGTGGTACTGTTGGGGGTGTGCTCAGGGCAGTCTTGCTGGATATGGATGGGCAGATGCCAGTGTCACGGCACCGTCCCCTACACACCAGCTTGTCAGGTCCCGTTAGAGGTCTTGGATGGCCAGAGGCGGTGGCAGGGGCGGGGACCTTGACTGACAGCGTCTTCTCCCTGGTCCTCGCCCCGTGTCACAGGCACATCATGTTGGCTGACTTCCAAGGGCACGGACAGAGAAGTGGGTTTTCCCATATCAGGCATACATTTAACGCTCTGATCTGATCAAAGAGATTCCAGTGGCTCTTCTGATGCCGGCAGGCCAGGTCTGGGCACCCAGAGGGGCTCCCCCAGGACCAGCCAAAGGGTCCTTGGCTTCACGCAGGCTGGAAATCAAAAGGGAGCCCGCAGGAGGTGAAAGCAGGGATTATGGAAGGTGTAGAGGGAGCACATGCGGACTGAGCGTCCAGCAGACTTGGAAAGGGAAAGAAGCATGAGTCTCGTCCTTGCCTGGGGTCGGGTTTTTTTTTTTTTTTTTAATTTTTTTTTTAACGTTTATTTATTTTTGAGACAGAGAGAGACGGAGCATGAACGGGGGAGGGGCAGAGAGAGAGGGAGACACAGAATCGGAAGCAGGCTCCAGGCTCTGAGCCATCGGCCCAGAGCCCGACGTGGGGCTCGAACTCACAGACCGCGAGATCGTGACCTGAGCCGAAGTCGGACGCTTAACCGACTGAGCCACCCCGGTGGCCCCCAGACATTTTCGTTTATATAAGAGCCTACAGTACGTGGCACGTAGCTGTTGCCTCCAAGGCTCATCCGTGTCGCGTGGGGGTCCCTCAGAAGGGATGGGTACTACCAGTGCTCACCCTTATGTCATCTGAGGGTCCTGACCCCAGGCTCACACTGGGGGGCAGCTACTGGGGGAAGGGGTCCTGCTGCCTCCCTGGGCTTCCCACGACCAGACCCCAGCGGGAGACTTCAGGACCGTCCCGTCTGTGCAGCAGCTGGGTTCTGGAACGACGGTTTGTGGTGAGGCCACCAGCTCAGACTGTGGAGGCATTTCTGGGCGTCTGGTCCATTTAAAAGATGCCACAGTCCCTGAGCCAGCCTCGGGCACGGATGACCTTGGCCAAGCTGCCTTCTGTGAGCATGGAGATTGTGCCCACGGGACCCACCTTTCACGTATTTGTTCTGGGCCTCTTTTCCTATCCCTCTTGGGCCCCCGCAGACTCATGAGAGCCAGCTTTCTAGAACACAAATCACACCACTTATTCCTTCCTCACTCTGACCCCTTTAAGAAGAGCGCCAACTCTGAAATTCACCCCGGAGTGCCTGGAGCTAGGGCCACCGGAGTCGGACTCCCCAAACTCGCCGTCCCCAGATGCACCTGCTCCTCCTGGCCTCCGTGCCTCCGCTTTGCTGTCTCCTCTGCCTGGGGTGCTTCTGTTGTCACTGCCGGGGAGACCAGTTCTGAACTGGTGGTTTTCTTTCTGTTTTTAAATTAAAAAAATCTTCTTTTAATGTTTTATTTATTTTTGCCAGAGAGAGGGCACGAGCAGGGGAGGGGCAGAGAGAGGGAGACACAGAATCCGAAGCAGGCTCCAGGCTCCGAGCCGTCAGCACAGAGCCTGACGCGGGGCTTGAACCCACGAACCGTGAGATCGTGACCTGAGCCAAAGTCAGACGCTCAACCGACTGAGCCACCCAGTTTTATTTTGTTTTGCTAAGAACACTTGACATGAGATCCAGCCTCAGCAGGTTTTAAGTGTCCAATACTGTCTCGTACGTACAGCCCGATGTGGTCTGGCAGATCCCTAGAGCTCCCTGTGCCCCGGTCCCCCCAAGACCATGGCAACCACCAGGCCCCTCTGATTATCTTAGATGCCTCACATGAGTGCAGTCACGCGGTATTCGTCCTTCTGTGAGTGCTGAATGTCCTCTGGGTCCATCCATGTGGTCACGCGCTGCAGGTCTCTGTTCTGTGTCCAGGCTGCACGATATTCCGTTGTTCGTATATCCCGCTCTTTAAAATTCATTCATCTGCCGGACTCTTAGGTCGTTCCCACGTCTTGACCGTTGTGAACTATGCTGAAATGAACATGGGCGCGCAGACAGCTCTTTGAGATTCTGATTTCAGTTCTTTTGGATCAATTCTCCATAAATGGGATTTCTGGATCATTGGATTGTCCTATTTTTAATTTTTTTGAGGACCCTCCGTACTGTTTTCCATACTGATTGCTTTTCCCATTCCCTTTCCTCTCCTCCTCCCCTTCCTCCTCCTCCTCCCCTTCCTCCTCCTCCTCCCCCTCCTCCTCCTCCTCCCCCTCCTCCTCCCCCCTCCTTCTCCTCCTCTTCTCCTTCTTCTCTTTCTCCTCCTCCTTAACTGTTGTATTCAAACTGTGCTACTTTTAGGAGGGACAACGTTTAGCCATTCTGGGATCTCCTCTCCAGCATCCCTCTCCTGGTCCTGGCTGTAGTGAACATTCAGTGTGCCCCAATTTCTGTTTGGGGATGCATGTGATTTTGAGGAAACTGGCTTCACTCTCAGGTGCCGGCGGGGGGAACCCATGACCTGAGCCAAGCCAGTCCAAGCCAATCCGGCCAATCCTATCTTTCTGACCACTGCAGTTGACTCTGGGTGTCTTCACATAGGACTTAAGCTGGACAAATCAGAAGGAATCTTGGGATTCTCTCTGGGAATGTCGAGACAAAGACACTCTCTTACTTTGGTGTGGTGTACAGATGTGAGGTCTGGCACTGTTGCAGCTACTTTGCACCCATGAGGGAAGCCAACCTGAAGACAAAGCTGACACTCAGAGGAAAACAACACCAAGAGAAGCATAGAGAAAGATCTGCTAATAGTTAATAGTTAAGCCATGATTAACTATTTCTAAAGCCCATCTTAACTTTGGATATTTAAGCTATTGCAATCACTTCTCCTTCTTGTTTAAGGACACTGGGGGCAGGTTTTTTTCCCTTGGAAGCAATAGCACTCAAACTGATCCACTCTCCAAGCAATGGTTATTTTTTCTGTTCTAAGAATAAAAATGCAGACAGTCCAGCTTTGTTTTACTTTTCAAAGAGTGTAAATATTTGCAAAGTCCATGGAGTGAGGAGTGGCATTTAATGTCTTGACAGTATATGGTGCTATCTCATTAGTGATGCTATCCATCCATCCGTCCGTCTGTCAGTCCATTCATCCATCCATCCCTCTGCCTCCACTATTTATTACATATTTACTCTGTTAGATTTTGAGAACATGTTATAAATGCAACATAACGCCTGTTCCAGAGGAACCTACAGTTTTGTGGAAAAGACAAGCTCACAAAGAGATAATCGTAATACAACATTGTGAATGCAATGGTAGAGAAATGACGATAGGAACAGAGGGGAGAGGCAAGAGCTCACCCTGCGTGGTGGGGACGAGATCAGGGAGGGGTCCCTAAGTAAGGCAGGGCTCAGCCTGGTAAAGGGGGCAGGAGGGGCGTGTCAGGCAGAGCGGGACTGGGAGCCACAGAGGTGAACTGGCCTCCTGAGTGTGGGGATTGTAGGCGCTCGGTACTTGGTGTGGCAGTCCCCAGCAGGGGCGGGGCGGGGCGGGGCGGGGGTAGGCAGGGGCCGCTTAGGGAGGCTCTTGCGGCTGTCCTCAGGACAGTCCCTGAAGCAGGAATGTGACTCACGCTCCTTCTCAGCACCCCACACGGTGCCTGGGGCATGCATAGTAGACGCATTAATGTGCTCGGGCCGCCAGGAGAGAGCACCGCAGACTGGGCAGCTTAAACAACAGAAACCTATTTTTCCACAGTTCTGAGGCTGGAGTCGCAGTTGGTTTCTCTTGAGGTCTCTCCCTTGGCTTTCAGATGGCCACCTCCTTCCTGTGTCCTTGTGTGTGGTCTTTCTTCTGTGTCCGTGCCTCCCTGGTGTCCCTTTGTGTGCCCAGATTTCCTCTTCTTATAAAGACACCAGTCAGATTGACCTAGGGCATCCCCCTGAGGGCCTCATTTTAACTGAATCACCTCTGCGAAGACTCTGTCCGCAAATACGGTCATGCTCTGAGGTGCTGGGAGTTAGAGATCCAATCTGTAAATCCGAGGGCGGGAACATAATTCAGCCCATCACAGTAGGACTTCATAAAGAGTGAACGAACGAACGAACGAACGAATGAATGAATGAAGTGTGTCAGAGGAGGTGTAGATGTTCATTTTTGTGTGCTGAGGGAGTAAGTGAAGGGGTGTTGCGGGTGTCTCTGTCGTAAACGGGAGGGCACAGGCGGAGGGACGGGCTCAGATGATTCTCCATGTGACAGTCCTCTCTGGTTGGGGCTCTCCCCTGTCGTCTCCTTCTGTTCTCTGTGACATCCCGCCTGGGAGCACGCGACACAGCAGCCGATGCTCTCGGTGGGGCAGCCGTCTTTCTGCCGAGCCCACGGCGGTACCTGCCAACACCGATGACATCTCCCACCCCTGGCAGTGACACGGTCCTCTTCCTGTGAGAGCAGGGACAGGGGCCTGGGGGCTTGGAGGTGGCTCCCCTTTCACGATAGGGCTGCAGCGTTTCTTACCAGACTAAGTCTAGTTTAATCTTTAAGAGCCAGAAAGGACAAGCCAACTTCTGTAAGACGCTTTGGGGAGGAGCCACAAAGCCGTCAGCAGGTCAGATGCTAGAAGTTCTTTTCTTTTCTTTTTCTGTTCCCCTTCTTTAAAAAACACGGGCAGGGGCGCCTGGGTGGCGCAGTCGGTTAAGCGTCCGACTTCAACCAGGTCACGATCTCGCGGTCCGTGAGTTCGAGCCCCGCGTCAGGCTTTGGGCTGATGGCTCAGAGCCTGGAGCCTGTTTCCGATTCTGTGTCTCCCTCTCTCTCTGCCCCTCCCCCGTTCATGCTCTGTCTCTCTCTGTCCCCCCAAAAATAAATAAACGTTGAAAAAAAAAATTAAAAAAAAAAAAACAAACAAAAAAAACACGGGCAAGGCTTTCTTCTCCTCCGTGAAAATGACGTTTCCACTGAGATGGGATATTGAAAGAGCAGACTGGTCCTGGGTCGGGGGAATCAGCCAGAGTGGGGACTTCATACCTGTGCAATAAACTCCAGCCAGAATTGCCCTCCCCTGTTGCATGCTGGGAAATGGGTCTCAGTTGCTGTGATAATCAGTACGTCATAGGACATAGGAAGTAATTTCCGAGCCCTAGGGAATGAGGTGTTTTCCAACAAGCCCGGGTGACTGTGTGGAGGGAGGGCCGCCGGGAGGAGGGAAACGACCTCATCCATTCCCGGGTATTCCCCAAGGAGGAAAAGCCCTGAACACAGAGCAGGCCTGGATACAAAAGCAAATGTACTTGAACTTCTGTGGGTTAGGCTGAAACGTAAACATACTGGATGATTCTTTCATACGTTACAAGCTAAGTTTGGATGGCAGTGATGGAGTTGATGGGGCTTGGGGTTGTGTGCCTCCTAGGGGGCCAGTTTTAACCAATGGATTTAGCAGGAGGAAATTCCAGAAATTGAGGAAGGCCCAGCTGAGGGGCAGCAGAGACCCAAGAAAGGCCACACAGGAAATTACTTGTTCGGTGGACAGGCCCTGGGGAGGCAGGTCAGACTCCGGAGATTCTGCTTGGGAGAGGGCATGGGCAGGCCCGCCGGCTACGGTTATGTGGTTTGTGCACTGAAACAAAGGCAACTTGGAGAAGGGTGGGCGAGGGCTGAATTCCAGTGTGCATTTTGCCCACTGAGTCACGCACCATGATGCAGGCCTGCTTCGACGGGGTAACATTTTCTTTGTACCAAGTTTCCTTCACTTCCCAGGCTATGTGTAGATGGGACTGGGTCTCCTGAGAAGGAGCACTCTTCTGCAGTTTGCAGAAGGCCGTGGTATAGGTTGGCAGGGTCTTGGCATATGGGCCCAAAACCTTGAATTCTGCCAGGTGAGGGTAGATGGCCCACACCCCGAGGCCCGGATGATGCACCTGCTCCCTTGAGACACCAACAACACTCTTCTTCCGAGGCAGCTTCGGGACCATCTTAGAAAATGGCCATCAAACTAGTTTTCAGGGCTCTGGCCTTCTGCTACACCACGCTGTCGTTCAGGGCCGGAACACGGGTAATTAATGAAAATTTTTTTCCTTGACATACAAAACATAACATGAAACTCACCACCTTACTAACGTGTACGTGTCCAGTTTGGTCGTGTGGTATGTACTCACATTGTTGTATGGTCTGCTGCAGGAGACCTCCAGACGGGCAGAGAACCGCCCTTCTCCGCATGCCTTGGAGAAGACGCAGAGACGCCCTCGTTGTTTACCCGTGACAAGGGCACACCCAGACCTTCCACATTGCCATTTTTGTCCCTCATGAGTGATTAGCTGAAATGCTGTCCCCACGAACCGATGAGAACAAAGTGCTTTGGCGAACCTTCTCCCCTCCCACGCTCCTGAACCTTGGTAGCAGACGGCCCCTCCTGAGAGTAGGCTGGCTTTGGAGTCCAACATTCTCCGGTCTGCCATCTGATCGCCTCACCCCCTTCCCCCCGCGGGGTTCTTTCGAACTTTCCTCTGAAAGGAAAACTCTCCTCACTCAACTCTTGGGAAGCTTGCAGACCTTATGGTCAGAGCATTCTCCCTTTCGCAAACGTCCCCTCTCCTCCTATTGGGACCGTCCTTCCCCTCTCCCCGCAATAACCCTTTTGCATGAAAGTTTTCTTTTTTTTTAAATTTTTTTTTTCAACGTTTTTAATTTTATTTTTGGGACAGAGAGAGACAGAGCATGAACGGGGGAGGGGCAGAGAGAGAGGGAGACACAGAATCAGAAACAGGCTCCAGGCTCCGAGCCATCAGCCCAGAGCCCGATGCGGGGCTCGAACTCACGGACCGCGAGATCGTGACCTGGCTGAAGTCGGACGCTTAAGCGACTGCGCCACCCAGGCGCCCCTGCATGAAAGTTTTCTATGCTGAGTCCGGATTTGTTTTGATTTGACGATGCTACGGGAGCCCGTAGGCTCCTGTTAGGGGGACGGACCAGGATGGGCTCCTCTGTCCTTCTGCTGATTCCCACGTGACACGTAGACCTGTACTAGTGGTCGGGGAGGCCTAGAGCACTGCCCCTGAACTCAGGTCTGGGCACACAGCATCCTCGCCTGGCCTGCCCTCAGGCACTTAGCGGGTGGGACTTGTTTCACCATTGGGTGGCATGGTCTTTGGCACCGATGACCTCCTAATGGGAAGTAGAGGCAGGGGTTCGCATGACTAGGGCTTTTGTGCAGCATCTGGTCCCTTAGGCGGCAATGGAAAGAACTTCCAGTTTAGGTGTCACAAATAGCACCAGCGAGGTCCCAATCTACAATCCTCAGCCACGCCTTATTTATTTATTCTCGTTATTTCTTTATTGATTGGTGCAAAAAGGCAATTTGATTAAAGCAGGGGGACAGGACCCGTGGGCGGAAAGCCACCTTCCCGGCCCTTATTCTCATTTTCCGGTGGCGCTTCGAGAACCGCCACCTGCCGGCTCCCGGCTCTCCCTTCCCTGGGGCTGCTGTTTGCGCCCCCACGCCGCCCCTTTCCCCTCTCACGGCTTTTCGTGACGTGGACCAATCTAGCTTCTTTTCGCTCGGCATCACACCTATCCCAGAACCAGCTGACAGAGATTTTTTTTTTTCCTTTTTTTAAAGCAGGATGGGGGAGAGGCGGTGAGATGGGAGGAGGTTGAGGACATCCCACCTGTCCGTAAGTCCTGCCCCGCCACATCACAGTCCGGGGCCCGGCAGCGGGAAAGGGGCCTGAGGACAGGTCCCCGCACAGTGCTCTGGTGGTGTGGGGGCGAGCGGGTCACCGGGCCTTCTCAGGTGCGTCCCCCCCCCCGCCCCCCCCCCCGCTAATCCATCTGTCCCGGATGCAGCCCGAGTGCAGACTTAGAGCCCCACACACCGCGCTCGGGGTCAGCCTCCAGATGCTCAGTCAGATGAGTCTGATCCGTGAACATATCTGTTACGAGCCAGTTCAGCCTCCAGCGACTGGTGGGTGAATTAGAGCCTGGAGAGCCATGAACCTAACGGAGAGGTGGAGGGGCACGGAGCCTTCTCGCCCCCACCCTGCAGAAGCGCCCCTCTGGGGCCCTTTAGTCGCAGCGGTGTGCGGGGTTGATGGGGCTTGGCCAGCTGCCGCGGGCTGGCTGCGTGGGGTGAGCTTATTAAAAACTCCTCATGTTGGCTCATCCGGCTGCAGAGCCAGCTTGTGGTCCTTTCCCAGGACCCCGGCCACGGCGGCAGCTGGCAGTCAGCTTGCTTCATTACCAGAAGGCTGTGGAGGTAGTCACACACACACACACACACACACACACACACACACTCACGCACACACGCATGAAGGCATTTGTTGCTTCAGAAAGCCATTTACCGGGCACTTGTTTTGCACAGGGTGCCAGATACAGGGGTGAATAACGCCCGGACCCCAGACTTAAAATTTGCATCCTCTCCAGGGATGTCCGTGTTTGTGCAATGAGCTGTCGGTGCTATTTGCCCACACTGCCATGGGTAGTTGCATTCTGGTGGAGGAATGTATCGTGCTTTGGGCACCTGTTCTCCAGCAGATAGATGCGGGAAACCCATTTCGCCGGTCACGGTGACTACAGTTGGTGTATAACTTTTTTGTGGATACGTGCAGTCATGTCCGTTGGGTTCGTACCTAGGAGCGGAGGTGCTGGGACGTAGGGTAGGAGTGTTTTTAGCTGTAGCGGGTGCTGTCCGGTAGGTTTGCAAAGGGGTCCAACCATTTTTTTCTTCCCATAGGGTGTGTGTGAGATGGAGTGCGCGTGAATCGATGCTGAGTGTATGCTGGGGACCGGGCTGTGGTCACTGAAGCCTTCGTTCCTCTCATTTTGCACATCAGGGGACAGAGGCCGAGGTGGTAGAGGGAGGTGGCTGATGTCCCCCAGCAAGCCGACGGCGGAGAGGAAACCTAGGGTCGGTGCTCTGTGGACCCTCCTATGCCATTGGCCCGCCAGCACGGGTGGCCTGTCGAATCGCCAGCTGGTAAGCCTGTGCCGGGGATCATAGGAGCCCGGGACCCACCAGTTGCGGTGTTGGAAGCCCAGGGAACTGACAGATGCCGATCGCCCCACCAGCACACAGCCAGCACCCCACAGAGCAAGCCTCCAACACTGTGGCATCCTTCACAGTGCTCGTTCCTAATGGACATGGGTCCTCAAGTGCCCTTGGGATTACGACTTTGAGGCATGACTTCTCTGCGATGGCCGCTCGCTTTCTTTTCTTTTCTTAGTAAAAAAAAATTTTTTTAGTGTTTATTCATTTTTGAGAGAGAGAGAGAGAGAGAGAGCGAGCATGAGCAGGGGAGGGGCAGAGAGACAGGGAGGCACAGAATCTGAAGCAGGCTCCAGGCTCTGAGCTATCAGCACAGATAGCACAATGATTTGGTCTATGAATATTGACCCTGACTTTCTAAATTATGACCTCTGTTAGCACCTCTTGCTGAGTGTTGCAGCAGAAGTTGGTGGCCCCTGGTATAGGCTGAATTGTGTCCCCTTAAAAGTCATATATTGCAGCCTTAACCCCCAGAATCTCAGAACGTGACTGTATTTGGAGACAGGCTCTTTAAAGAGGGGATTAAGTTGAAATGAGGTCCTTAGTGTGGGCTCTAGTCTAATCTGACTGGTGTCCTTAAGAGGGCGAGATTAGGACACAGACAAGGACAGAGGGACGACCATGAGAGGACACTGGGAGAAGAGGACCATTCACAAGCCACAGACAGAGGTCTCAGGAGGTCCTAACGCTGCCGAAGCCTGGATATGACTTCTGCCTCCAGAACTGTGAGGAAATGGGTGCTGTAGGGGTAATGGGTATGGCAACTCTAGCTGATGAATACAGCCCCCCCGCCGGGGCCTCCTGGGCACTTGCCTTATTCTTGGCCCCACCTGACTCCTGGAAGCCAGTGCTGTTCCTTCTCCTGCAGGCTTTCTCTGGGCAGGCCCAGTAGGCCCTCAGTGCTGGAGAATTACCCCCAGCCCTCCAGCAGCCCTTACCAATGGCGGTGGGAGTTGGAGGGAAAACCGTCCAGACGCCTCATCCCTCAGATGGGAGAACTCTAAGATGCATATTCTATGTGGTGTCCCAGAAGTCCCTACAGGGTCCAGTTCCACTGCCCACACTACTACCCTGCTTGATAACTCACCCTTTATCGTCCGCCTTCCATTCGCTGTCTCTGGCCAGCGCTCCCTAGGGTCACCTCCCTAATAAGCCTCTTACATCTCAATCCTTGTCTCAGGCTCTGCTTCGGGGGACCCAAACTAAGAGAACGGCACTTTGGAGTTTCTTTCCGATTCCAAGCCCCCGCCCCGATCCACACTCCTTGCAGCTGGGCTCAGGCCTTGGGGTCCCCTCCCTCTGTGCGACCCCTGAGCCACCACTCCTGAAAGCTGGGTACAGCCAGTGCTGTGCACGCTGTCCAGGCATTCTAGACCGCACCCAGGAGGCTGGTCCCCAAACCGTCCTTGAGCCAGCAAATGTCTCCTTGTACAAGACGGACAGGGCTGGAACGAATTAGACAACACAGGCCAGAACGGAGGGAATCGTCCAGTCCGCCTGGGGACACACGTCCTTTTGGGAAATCCCTGAACTAGACCAAACATAATAACCCTTACCTAACATGCCGATCGGCTTCCTGCGGGCCTTTTCTTACACTTTCTTTTCCTTCCTTCATCTTCCTTTCGTGCTGTCTCGATGCTTCAGTGTAGTGTCTCCAGCTTATTTTCCTGTGGGGCCACCTCTTGTACACAGGGGGGTTCAAGAGCGGATGGAGGCATTTTCCTCTGAATCACAACTGCATCCCGCAGGCAGGTAGTGGTTCTCTTCCAGGGATTTTTATTCCTGGTTCATCAAGTCCTTTATCAAGGTGAAGGCGAGGCTGTCAGAAGTCTGCTTATCTGCGGGAGCTGGAGGCCTAGGAGCCGTCCTTATTTATAGGATCCTGAGAATGTCCATGATATTGGGGAAGAAATAAAATTGCATGGAACTGGGTGACACCTGAGCGCCGGGTTGGCCCGAAGGCAGCGGAAAGTCAGCCAGACTGGGTCCAAATGACACATGTGCTCCTCTCAGCTGGTGCGATCTGGGGCAAGTGACCTTTCTGAGCCTCTCTAGACGAGAAAGCCAGCCCCCCTGTCGGAGGGCCACTGGGAAGGTGACAGGGGATGATGTGTCTGAGGCACACAGCTAGTGGTTTGCGGGGAGAGTTCTGCCTGCTTCTCCATGTGACCTGAGTCAGGGGCCCTGAGTCCTTCATTAAATTAAGAAAAAGAAAATCAGCTGTATTGAGGTAATAACGGATGTCCTAATAAAATGCATCTATTTTAGGGATGCAGCGTGGCGAGCTTCGGTAAGTGCACTCACATAACTTCTACGCTGACCAGGGTGCAGAACACTTTTACTGCCTCCAAAGGTCCCCCCATGCCTCTTTTTTTTTTTTTTAATTTTTTTTTTTAACGTTTATTTATTTTTGAGACAGAGAGAGACAGAGCATGAATGGGGGAGGGTCAGAGAGAGGGAGACACAGAATCTGAAACAGGCTCCAGGCTCTGAGCTGTCAGCACAGAGCCCGACGCGGGGCTCGTACTCACGGACCGCGAGACCGTGACCTGAGCCGAAGTCGGCCGCTTAACCGACTGAGCCACCCAGGCGCCCCTCCCCCATGCCTCTTTATGGTCTGTATGAGTCTGCAAGAGCTGCGGTGACGAGTCCCACAAACTGAGTGGCTTCAACAACGGACGTTTACCGTCTGTTGGCTCTGGAGGCTGGAAGTCAGGATCAAGGCTCGGCAAGCTTGGTTCCTTCGGAGGGTCTGTCCTGGGCCCCTCTCCTTGGCTTGGGAATGGTGTCCTCACATTGTCTTCCTGCTATGTGTGTCTCGTGTCCATAGTTCCCCTTTCTATAAAGCTCCCATTCATACCGGACGAGCGATCTCATGCCCTCATTTGCACTTGATTACCTCCGTGACGACCATCTCCAAACGAGGTCACGTTCTGAGGTATTGGCTGTCAGGACGTCAACGTACACATTTGGGGGGGACGTGGCTCAGCTCGTGCTGTAGCCAACACCCCACCTCCACCCCAGGAAATCACCGATTGGCTTTCTGTCACCGTAAGTTAGTTTTTCCTGTTTTACAGCTTCGTATAAATGGGATCATATAGAATATGCTCTTTTGAGTTCTTTTGCTCAATGGGCTGTTTTTGAGAAGGATTCATGTTACTAAGAATATCAGTGGGTGATTCCTTTTCTGCTGCCCGGTAGCCTTCCACTGGATGATTAGGCCACATTTTGTGCGTCTGCTCACCTGTCCACGGACATGTGGGTTGTTTCCTGGAACCATTTGGACCATGATCCAAAGTGCAAGAAATAGAATTTGCATTTACATATACATGCTCACACGTATGTATGTATAAACACATATGAAATGGAAAAAAAAATCATGAATATTTATCCTGGCCCATTCATTCCACCCCCCTCCACCTCATAAAATGGTGGATGTAACCGCTAAGTTGAGAATTTGACCCGTAAGTGGATCATGACCTGAAGTTTAAAATTTTCTCTGGTGGGACGAGTAGAGAGGTAGCTTCTCCGCAGGAAGAGCACAGAAACGATGACCAGATTCCACAATTTTGGTTTGTCCCTACTTTGTTATGTATCTGCTTAACAGCCAGACCGAATCTCAGATACCACAGTAGATGTCCAAATGTCCAGAAGGACTGTCGGTTAACGTGCACACTCAGAATCACAAGAAGACACAGTGAAGTCTCTTTGGCCAGGATTTTTCTTCACGTTCAGCCTCGGTCTCTGATCCTAAAGATGGGATCCAGAGCTGGCTCCAGTTCTCTATTGGAAGGTGGGTGGCTTGACCCCGGGCTGCCCAACTCACGAAAGAGGCCCAGTGAGACATGGAAGGACCATGTTAGTCAAGGTTCGAGTGGGTTATGTTCCATGGTAACAAACAACCCCAACAGCTCAGTGGCTTCACCCTCCCATCACGTTCCCTGAAGGGTTTGTAACTCTTCAAGTCAACCCTCCTCCATGCGGTGATTCAGCGAGCCAGGCTCCTTTGATCTGGTGGCCCCATGTCAATAGGAGCCCTCTTTTATGATCCAGTGATGGGAGGGGAGATAAATGGAGGGTCGCAGCAACTGTTCCGGCTTTCTATGGTTTGGCCTGAAAGCAGCAGCTGTCACCTTTCCCCCAACTCACTGGCTATTCCCAGTCTCTAGAACATGGCCCTGCTCTGCTTCCAGGGGACGGATGAGTCCAATGACCTATATACTTGGAAGGGAGGAGCAGTGGTGAACTGGCGGATGCCAGCAATGTCTCCACAGACTTCCAACCTTGAAGATAACTTGCCTCCAGCTCACAGACATCCCTCCCACCCTCGCCACCTGCCGTCACCTGCACACACACATGCGTCTTCCTGCTCTGTGCTCTGCTTGGTCTGTGAAGCCCACTCCTGCTCCATGAGTAGTGTCTGGAGGACTGGACTCTTGTTCTCCTGAGACCTTGACTTTGAGCGTATGAAGAATTCACTGGCACCTTGCTTGCCTCTTCGGAAGTAGGTGGGAAGATGGTCTCGGACCAGGGCAGGTGGGGAGTTGAGGATGAATTTGGCTGGGTCTAGACCTCAGTGGCCTGGCTTATACAAGGACACCGCTGCAGGGCCTGGCTCATCCAGGAGACGAGGCAGGCTCTGTTGGGTCATCAGCCAACCCGCCTTCTGTCTGAAAGTGGACAAGGTCACTGGCACTCTTTTCTATTTCCAGGCTTCTGTGCCGGTCTGAGAACTTCCCAAAGGGAGAGGGGCTCTGGCTGCACAGCGGGGCCCATTTCCCCACCTCCCTGCCATGTCCCTCTTTATAGGAAGCTCTATGCACAGGTTTTATGAAAATGTGCCTACAGTGTGAGTGAGGACATCCTGTGTGCAAGCCTTCTGCTGACTCCAGCAATAAAGAATTCGGGCTTTATTTATAGGACTGCCACCAGGATGTGACAGGAGGAATTGAGCACGCTGCCAGGGTGCGAAATGAGATTTCCCAGAAAGACTTTCAGTGGGATAAAGCGGCCTCTGGGGAGTGAAGGAGGAGACGGGCAAGGTGAATCAGACAGAATGATCTGGGCGGCGGCCTGTGGTGGCCGACCCCCCTCCTCTAGACGGGGAGGTACAGATTCTTCTTGGGGGCCGTGGGTCTTAGCACCTTCCAACAGAGCCAGAACAAAAGTAAAAATGTTCAGATTTCTCCCTGAGAGCAAAGTAACCGAGCATATTCTCAATTTTCCAGGAGTTTTTTGGGGGGACATCTTTGCCTGGGGCAAATGGACAACCCCTCCTCTCTTCTGTGTTTCTGTCCCCTCTCTCCTGCAATGCTTGAGACACCCTGGCTGCTCCAGCAGCCTGGACCCCAGAATGAGTATGACACGGAGCCAGTCCCCCAGCTGACTTACACCGGACACATGGCAAGAAAGAGAACAAACATTGGTTGTTTTGTGTCACTGAGACTTTGAGGTCATTTGTTACACAGCATCACCTGCCCTGTGCTGACCAATACGCTCTCCGTGCCAGGACCTTGGGAAGGATGTGTTCTTCTGCAGAAGAGAGTTGAGTGTCCACACTCTTCCTTCAGTGCAGTGCACCCTGGTCCGCTCAGTAATCACGAAGTGTGGTTCTGGGGGTGCCAGAGGAAATGGGCCAACAGGACATGGGTTCTGGAGAGACAGGGATAGGGGAGGGTTCTTTGAGTTGCCAGCTGTTATGAGAAAGCTGTAGGTGGGCCTGACTGAGCTGGGAACCCAGCTGCCCCGAGTTCCCACCATCAGGATGTTCCAGGGAGAAGCTGGCCTCCCAAAGTGGGAGAGTTTTTCTCATTCTTCGGCAATAAATGATTCTTACCCTTCCAAGTGGCCAGCTCCTATCTGGGGATTTATACAGTGCTCACGGCTGTTGTGGGCTCTCCTCTCTCTCTTGCTCTGTCTTCCTTGCTGATTGAGGCTTGGAGGAAGCAATTCTTTTCCTGGTGCGGATGAATATGCTTCTAGCCCAAAGTTTAATTTTTTCCTTTTTAGTTTTGCTGCCTTGACTGTCTGGAGCTTTAGGATTTGAAGCTTGATTCACCTCCTCCTCGAAACCTGACATTTTTTTTTCCCCCGGGAGAGGGCATTCTGGGGCTTCTGGCTAGAAGGGGGACTGATGAACCTCTGTTGTCCCTCATTCGCCAGTGCCGGTCCCAGCCAGAGGGTGGGCGCACTGGAGCCTGAGTGCCACGTGCCCTAATAGGGAGCACGCCTGCCTCCAGAGGACTTTTTCCTCATTTGCACACAGGCAACTTACAGGCTGGCCGCGGCCCTGCCTTTGTCATGGTCATCCTTGCTGCTGCCCTGTGAGTCCACGCCTGGCATTGTCCGGTCAGGCCCGAGGACCCCAACTGGCACGGAGGGGCCGTGGGGCCTCAGAGCAGGCCGGAGAGGAGCGTGAGCCCAGGCGGGCGACTCGTGAGTTGACTGAAGGCCAAGAGCGAGGCTGACCTCGTGTGCAGCAAATGTGACAAGTGTGCATGCACGTGCACGTGCCCATGTGGGTGCATGCGTGTATGCAAAGCACGCCTGTGGGTGTATGTATATGTGCACGTGTGCGTGTGTGATCGTGCACGCGCGTGGGTGTATGTGCACGAGCACACGTGCGTGTGTGTGGGTGTGTGCATGGGCGTGTTTCAGTGGGTTCGAGCGCTCCCTCTGCCACGCTGGGGGAAGGAGTGGACGAGCCGTGGTGCAGGGTTGGGGATCTGATGGTGGAACTCGTGTTTCGTTTCTGCTGCTCACAGCTGGCACCGGGCATCTGTCTGATGTCTGCACACTGGAAGGAGTGAACCCAAGTGCTGTGGGTGTCTGGGGCCGAAGGTGGCGATCTAGGGGGCAGGCGTCGGGCAGCAAGTATTTGTGTTGTGTGTGGAGGCTCGTCCTCGCGGCTGACCGAGGGCAGCACCGTGATACTCCCCTTGCGACCCGTGGACCCTCAGCGTTGGCATCACCCAGGGGCTTGTTAGAACGTGGAGCCTCGGGCCCGCTCGCCACCTGCCTCCTCGGAATCTGGGTCTTTTCAAGAGCCCCCCCTTCCCACGTTGGGCATGGGAGGCAGTCCCCAACACGCAGGTGTGACGGGGGGGCTCCTGGCAGGGTGGCCAGGCTGACATTTGTCTGTCCTAAGAGCCTGCGTCCCTACCCCTCCCCACTCATTCATTCCTCTCCTACTCAAGCCCCTTCCTGGGAAGCTGGGAGAAGAAAGCAAACAGTGTCTAAGATGCCAGTCTTTGCCTTTGTTTGAAGAGTCATGCCCCAAAGGCTTGGCTTAACTCCCAAGTGGCCAGATTATCTGGAAGCACCAAGATCCCACGTTCCGCCACGGAACAGAAATCACTCAAGAAGGAAACCGAGTTCTGGTAGGAGGATGGACGGCGCTGAGCTGGGAACGTACAATTCGCACCTGTCACCTAAAGGCAGTTTAACAATGTGCCAGGCACAGTAAGGTCCAGTCCCCCCACCAGAAGATGTTCCCGTCTGCATCCCCAGAAACTGCTAATATGTTGCTTACATGGTAAAGGGACTTTGCAGATGCGATTATGTCAAGGGTTTTGAGACGAAGAGATTATTTTGCATATATTTTATTGTATATATTTATTATATATTCCTGGATTATTTATTTTTTTTTAGTGTTTATTTTTGAGAGAGAGAGAGTGCAGGTGAGCTAGTGTGCAGGTGTGCAGGGGGGAGGGGCAGAGAGAGAGAGAGGGAGAGAGAGAATCCTAATCAGGCTCTGTTCCGGAGCCTGACTCGGGGCTCGACCCCGTGGACCGTGAGACCCTGACCTGAGCTGAAATCAAGAGTCGGATGCCTACCTGACCAAGCCACCCAACTGCCCCCGTCCTGGATTGCGTAGATTAGGCCCGATGCAATCACCAGGGTCCTTACAAGGGGGTGAAAGGAGGGTGAGAGTCAGAGATGATGTGACAAGGTGTAGCAGAGGGACAGAAGGAGATGTGACAACGGAGGCAGCCGTGGGAACCATGTGATCGCTGCCCTGGAAGACGGCGGAGGGCCACGAGCCAAGGAATGCGGGCCTCCAGAAGGTCCGAGAGCACGTTTGTCATTTTAAGGCACGAAGTCGGTGGAAGGTGATTACAGCACCCGCAGGGGGTGGGCCGGGTCTCCTCGACCGGTAGAGGTGGGGCTGGAGAGACCAGGCCTGGACAGCACGGTGGCATCCAGCAGGGCTGGGGATGAGAGCCCAGCTGGGGGACAGCGAGGGCAGGGGCCCGACTGGATGGTGTTTAAGTGGAGCAGAAGGTGGGATGAGGCGGGAGGGCTGGGCTGGGGCCGGAAGGTGGCAGCGAGACAGACACCCCCGCCGGGGTGGGGGCTGGGCTCAAGCTGAGGGCTCACCAGGGTTGCTTCGTGGACGAGGGATGCGATGGAGACGTCGTCTCTGGAAAGGAAAGCAAGTGAGCATGGGGAAAGGGATACAGGGCAAGGAGGTCACTGCAAGACCAGTGGAAAGAAGATGGCTTGTCCTGGAGCGGAACGCTCAGGACCCCAGCTTCAGACGGTGGGTTCAAATCCTGCTCCCCACAGCTTACTGCTGCGTGACCTCAGGCGAGGCTCTCGGTGCCTCTGAGCTTTAATTTCCTCCGCGGTGAGAGTGAAGGTGACGGCCGTTGCTCAGGAAGTTCGTCTCGAGGACAAAATGAAATACAAAAGCGAGACCTCGGCCGCCCCATGCTGTTCCACGCGACTGCAGTCACATCCCGCCTCCTGAGACGGCGGGCTCCCGCTGGGAAGCCGACATCGTGTGCCGACCCCCGGCGTGCTGACATCGGTCAGTACATCTGTCCGCACGTCCCGCGGATCAAAACACCGTCCCTCAAACTTTCTCGAGTGCATTTGATGGATCGCCAGCCCAATAGCTTTCCGCCGATGTGGCGACTAATAGTTCTGTTCCGGGAGAATGATTTTCAACGGGAGCCACTGTATCTGCTGCTGAATATTAAAATGTGAGATGTCCCCAGTCATAAAAACAGTTACGAGTTGTTTAGGACCTACCGCTTGGCAGGGACCGTGTCAAGCACTTTTCTCTCGTCCTCTGGAATCCTTATTACAATTTGCAAGGAAGGTATCGTGGCTCTATTTTATGGATGAAGAGAGAGCCTTGGGGACGTGGGGCCCAAGGACACAGAGCAGTGAGCCGATGCCACCACAAATCCCCAGTGCTTAATAGGGTACAACACTTTGTTCCTTAACTGGAACACCTTAAAGAAGGTCACTTAAATGTTAAATATTGTTCAGCATTTTTGTTTAAAGGGGAGAAGACATTTTCTGCCTCGTTGTTATAGGAAACAAGAGTCCTAACATTTTTTAAAAAAATTATTTATTTTTGAGAGCGAAAGAGAGAGAGCGAGCAGGGGAGGGACAGAGAGAGAGAGAGAGAGAGAGAGAGGGACACAGAATCCGAAGGAGGTTCCAGGCTCCGAGCTGTCAGCACAGAGCCGACGTGGGGCTCGAACTCACAGACCGCGAAATCACGACCGGAGCTGAAGTCGGACGCTTAACCGACTGAGCCACCCAGGCGCCCCCCCCCCCCTAGGATTTTTTAACGAGTGCCAAATACTGCAGATTCTTGTGATAGGCTTGGAATTCTGTTCATGTCTTTGATTTGGGAAAAGTGGAATCCACTGAAAGACTGGGGTTCTCGAATCTCCGTTTTGAAACGATTTGCTCTGTATTTCTTAGCTCATCATTGTTACCGTGAATGAAGGTCGTAAGGGCATCTTGCAGTTCTAGAGCCTTCTTAACTAATTACAATTTATTTTTTAAAAGTTTGTTTATTTTTAAACAGAGAGAGAGCTGAGCAGAGGAGGGGCAGAGAGAGAGGGAAAGAGAGAATCCCAAGTAGGCTCTGTACTGTCAGCTCAGAGCCTGACATGGGGCTCGAACTCACAAACCGTGAGATCATGACCTGAGCCGAAATCAGGAGTCTGATGCTTAATCAACCGAGTGAGCTACCCAGGCACCCCAACGTTCTTAATTTAAAAAGATGCTATGATAGGCGCGCCTGGGTGGCTCAGTCGGTTGAGCGTCTGACTTCAGCTCAGGTCATGATCTCGCAGTCCATGAGTTCGAGCCCCGCATTGGGCTCTGTGCTGACAGCTCAGAGCCTGGAGCCTGCTTCGGATTCTGTATCTCCCTCTCTCTCGGCCCCTCCCCCCCCCCTCTGTCTCAAAAATAAATAGACATTAAAAAAAAAGATGCTTCGATATTTAATGTTTTTCTTAGGCTCCTGGCATTCCCCTCTGAGATCCCAGAGCTCAGCCCACCCGTGTTTGTCTCATTGCATCATGCCGTGTATCGTCAATTATTTTTTCCCAATGTTTTTCTTGGGGCACAAGTACACAAACGCAAAATTGATCATCATAACCGTCCTTTTTTTTTTTTTTTTTTTTTGGCTTCACGCTCTGTGCAGATCCCAGGGCAGGGCTTCCACTCATGACCCTGAGATCAAGACCTGAGCTGAGATCACGAGTTGGACATTTAACTGACGGAGCCGCCCCATCGTAACCATTCTGAAGCGTGCAGTTTGGGGACATGGGAAGGTCCGCCACGGGCTACCTACCATCCATCCCCGGACCTCTCATGCTCACTCTTGGCCACACGGCCTCCATTGTGGGCTGCACGGGGTCTTCTCCTACCTGTCCCTCCGGGTCTTCGGGGGGACTCTTGGCTGACCACCGCCGCCCACAGGAACCTCTTCTGTGGATTCCTGTAGCCTCGCGGTTGGGACCCGTTTAGCCCTATTCTTGGTGCCGCCGCTTCTGGCACGCCGTGCGCTCCCCGGCGGGCTCCTGTGTTCTTGGCTCCTGGCTGCATCATCCAACAGCGAATGCCTCCCTGATCCGTATCTCCAGGACAGGACGGTTGCTGCTCAGAGCCCTGGGCCCCTTTAAGCCCCACCTTCTAGACCTTTTATTTTGATATTATTTGGGGCGCCTGGGTGGCGCAGTCGGTTAAGCGTCCGACTTCAGCCAGGTCACGATCTCGCGGTCCGTGAGTTCGAGCCCCGCGTCACGCTCTGGGCTGATGGCTCGGAGCCTGGAGCCTGTTTCCGATTCTGTGTCTCCCTCTCTCTCTGCCCCTCCCCCGTTCATGCTCTGTCTCTCTCTGTCCCAAAAATAAATAAACGTTGAAAAAAAAAATTTTAAAAAAAAATTTATTTTATTTGAGAGAGAGAGCACGGATGGGGGAGAGGTAGAGGGGAGGGAGAGAGAGAGAGAGAGAGAGAGAGGGAGAATCCCAAGCAGGGTCCATGTTCAGGGAGGAGCCTGACATGGGGCTCGATCCCACGACCCTGGGATCGTGACCTGAGCCGAAATCAAGAGTCCGACGCTCAACTGACTGAGCCACCCAGGCGCCCCTAGACTTTTGCTCCTCCCTCTTCTCACCCCCAACTCCGGGTCCCACTGCAACCAATATAGTCAGAAGCAAAATCGCTTCCTTTCTCCCCCCACCCAGCCCTTCTTCTCGCCAGCCCGGTATGTCCTTCTCCTTCTCACATCCAATGGCGGATGGCCAGGGGTGCCAGATGTCCAGACTGCCTCTCTGTTCCCCTGGTGTGGCCTGTGCGTCTTGGGCAATTCTCAGTGTCGTGCGAGTTTGGGCAAGTTGGTGGAGCCCCTCCGGGGCATGTCAGGCTCACCACACTCCCTGCACGCTCCCCTGTACCGGGGCCTGGGCCGGGCAGGGCCAGGTATGGCCCTGAGCTCCCTTTTGGCGTTCTTAACCTGTCTCGTGCTGCAGACGCAGGTGCTGGGATGGAATGGGGGGTGAGGCCTTGGGCTGAGAAGTCGAGTGGGAGGTGCAGACCCAGTGAAGGCTGGGACACCCTGGGAGGGGGGCCCCGGAGAAAGCGCTGGGCTTCGGAGTTGTCCCGTGTTGGGCCCCAATGGCTGGGCCTTTGTATCTCTGTCTCGCTTGGTCACCGGGGATGGGGGCCCTCGGTCCCCAGCAGGCCTAGGAGGACCAGGTGGCTGACGGCTGTGTGCTCCTCCGGGCTGGGCAGCAAGGGGTCCCCAGACGTGGGATCTGGAGGCTGCTACCTCCTTTCTCCATCCCCTCCACGCACCTGCTGCTCCCTCCGGCCACCTTCGTAATAGAATGTGAGTTTGTTTAAATATCGGCACGTTAGCGGCTCTGAAGTGGTTTGCTCAGTAGGATATGAAAAAGCCTTGCTCAATTGGTATTAATGTTCTTAACCTCTGCGGAGGGCTTCCTCTTGGACTGCGGATCACGAGAGCGGAGTTTCATTGCCCTGGTAGCGGGGAAACGATTTCTCTCCATTTACAGGCTGCAATAATGCTTTACGAGGGTGCCCTTCACTTGCTGAGATATTAAAACGATGATAAATCAGAGTTCAACACTGTGGATGAGCCATAGCTTCATCAGCATTTAGAGGGCCTCTTGTAGATTTCCCGCACAATGACCCTTGATCCTTCAACCGAGTGTGTGTTCTTAGGCGCCCCGGGAGAATTCAGAACGCGACAGAGGGAGGCTAGGAGCCGCAGCCGGCGAGAAAGAAGCTTGGAGGAGGGAGCTTGGAGATTTGATGACCTGGCCCAGGTGGAGGCCACAGCAGGTGGACGGGCCGGCTGGCTGTGGGGTGGGGAGGGTGTGCAGACTTTAGAAGGACCCACCTGTTCCCGGCCCCTGGTCCCCTGTCCCTGAGCATCTTTCCCCAGACCCGGTATTCAGAGAGGCCGAGGGCGTTGTAGTCCTCCAAGAGTGAAAATACCAACAGGGAAATCAATGCCCCTGTGCCGGGCAGGGAATAGAGGCCCCTCTCTTTGCAAACAGTGGTTTCCATTTATGGCCTGGAGTGAAAAAGCCACATGTAGATGGCACTGCTGGCGGGCTAGTCCGCCAGGGCTTGCCATGCATGAAGCCACACAAATTAGCTTTCTCACACTTCTGGAGGCTGGAAATCTGAGATCAAGGTGTTCGCGGGGTTGGTTTTCTGGAGGCTGATCTTGGCCTTTAGGTGATGCTCCCTGCCTGTGTCCTCACGTGGCTGTTTCTTTGTGCCTGTTTAGGCCCAGACTTCTCCTCCTCCTCCTCCCCCCCCCTCCTCCCCCCCCCCCCTTCTCCTTCTCCTTAAAGTTTATTTGTTCATTTGAGAGAGACAGAGACAGCACAAGTCACAGAGGGAGAGAGAGAGAGAGAGAGAGAGAGAGAGAGAGAGAGAGAGAGAGAGAATCCTAAGCAGGCTCCATGCTGCCAGCACAGAGTCCAACACAGGGCTTGAACTCACAAACTATGAGGTGATGACCTGAGCTGAAATCAAGAGTCAGACGCTTAACCAGCCGAGCCACCCAGGCGCCCCCAAATTTCCTCTTAAGAGGATACTGGTCCTGTTGGATAAGGGCCCACCCTAAGGACATCATTTTAACACAATTCCCTCTTTAAAGAGCCTCTTTCCAAATATAGTACCATTCTGAGCTACTGGGGTTAGGACCTCAGTAGATGCATATTTTGGGGTGGGGGGGAAGGCACACACAGTTCAGCTGTTGACAGCCAGGCTGGGAGAGAGAGCACGGGACATCACAGAGCCCCTGAAAATTTAACAAAAGCCCCTGCTTCTTGTCCCAGCAGAGTGTGGACTGGGGTCTGACATCCCACTTGGTGGCTGTGGGACACCAGGCCTCCCTGCGCAGCCCGAGGGGAAGTGAAGGCCTCCGTGGGGACTCGTAGCTCCTTCCTAATTGTCCCCTGCGTGTGGGCTGATGGTCGGGGCTGGATCTGCACAGGCTCACGGGGGAGCTTGGTGCCAGGCCTGCCCTCTTGTCCCCTGTCCCTGGCAGGGGGAGGGGACACACCATCAAAGCAAGAGCCCAAATGAAGGCTCCCCTGTGTGATCTGAGCCTTCAGAGGAAGGACAGGGCAGCGGGCAGAAGTTCTTGGGAGGGGCCTGACTTGGCCTTGGCCGTGAGAGGGACGTGGGCACGTAGGAGAGGAGAGGGATGTGCCAGGGGGCCGCGTGAAGCGAGCCTTGGACACCGTGCAAGTTACACATGGGCAGGTTTTCCATCGGCTTCTTGGCAGGTGAGTGTGCACAGGCCTCGTGTTCCTCCCGACTTCTCCGGCTCCGGCTGGTACAGGACCTGCTGCTGTAGGACCTCAGGGTCCCTGCAGAGCCCCTCCCGCGTGTTTCCGGAGCCCTCCGGGGTGTCTCACATGGCTCACGGCTGTGCCCGGCCCTAGCCGGCCTGGCCACGGCCCCACCGTCCCTCGCCGGGTGCGGCTGGGACTCCCGGGGCTCCGTGGCTTTGCCATCAACTCCTAGCCCTGCCGCCCCCCCCCCCCCCCCCGGGCCCCACCTGGCTCTCCTGCCTTCAAGTCCCAGAGCGGTGGATGCCCTTGGGGACACGTGGGATGGCAGCGGGGTGGAGAAGGCCCCCTCGTTTCTGCATGACCCTCAACTAGAGGGGCCCCTCCTAGGTGTGACTTGTGCTCCAAGGTCACAGCGGAATTTTATAAAACACGAAGTGGGGGTTTGTTGAGAACTCCTTTGCCTTCGGGGGACTTGACTGTGAGTTAGTGGGACCGACTGGGGGTGGGCGTGCCTGACCATGCTGCCATGCCACACGGCCATCTGAGGACGGGCCCATTGTCCTGGGCTCACCCAGGACTCTGGGCAAACAGGCTTCTGGGCAAACAGGCTTCTGGTGCAGCTGCCCGTGTTTATGACACCCCCAGACTCACTCGATGGATTTTATTTCGGGTAACTTGATTTGCATGGCATTAGGAGCATAATCAGGTTCAGAGGATGAGAAGGGAGGGGGGGGACTCCATCCTGGTTTCATCCCTTGGTTGCTGGGTGCCGTTGGGCAGGACACCTGACCTCTCTGGTCTTGGGTATCCTCACCTGTGGAAACCAGCATGCTGGGCTGAGCATATAAGGTCGGTTCAAGCTGTGACGCACAGCATGTGCCAGTCTGGGCACTAATGGACTAAAGGATCACGGGGTCAGAGAGAACATTCGTCAAGGCACAGAGTTCTCTCGAGGGTGGCTCCCTCTGCGTCGTCTGCTGGGCCCTCTGATTCCCACCAGCTGTCACCCTCTCTCCCTTTTCCTTCTCATCAAACCTTCTGGAAGTCTTGGGGCGCCTGGGTGGCTCAGTCGGTCGAGCGTCCAACTGTTTATATTGGCTCAGCCCGTGTCAGGCTCTGCACTGAGCAGGGGACCTGCTTCGGGTTCTCTGTCTGCCCCTCTCCCACTTGCGTTGTCTCTCTCTCTTTCTCTCTCTCTCCCTGGAAGTCTTTGTCTATCCTACCTCCTCTGTTTCTCAGCTCCCATCCACAACGCAACCCACTACAATCCGGTTTCTCTGACATCACTCCCCTAAAACCGGCTCCACTGAGCTCTTCGGTGGCCTTGCCGCTAAATCCCAGGTATACACTTCTCTGCCCTTCGGGGGTCTCTGGGGCCACTTGATGTCACTGGCCACTCTGTTACTGAAATGCTGTCCCATGCTCAGGATGAGTTAAGGCAAGATACAAATGGAGTGTGCTGCGAAGTCAGTGAGGGTTGAGGGGAGGGGGTTTCCTCGTCATGAGGACCCCAAGGAGCAGGAGGGGCTCCTGGCAGAGGACAGTGGTCGAGGATGACAAAGACATGAAGAATGGTGGGGTCCGCTGGGGCCGCAGACTTTGGAAAGTATCCCTGACGCCCTTTTGTTCCCGCAGCCCAGTGGGAGGCACCGGGCGGTCTTTTGAGTGGCCAGTGACATCGGTCTGGCTCTGCAGATAAACCTGGTGACAAGTGGCTAGAGGGCGAGGACAGCTGGGTGTGGCCATTCTCAGCCGGTGGTGGAACCAGCCGGTGGGTGCAAGGAGCCAGGACAGCCCAGGGTGTGTGACGTGCCGTTAGCATCTCAGCTTTCGAAATGAGACGTGCTCGCGGTGGCGGGGCAGGAGGGGGTGTCTCCGGAGCCAGTGTTGCTGGATTCCATAACGCACACTCCCCCCCCCTCCCCCCAGCCCTGCTTTGCAGACCACCCTCCCAGGGACCGTGTTCAGCAATGGTACCACTCGGTGCTTGCTCAGAGAGCGCCCACCCTCCCATCGGATGGCAGCCATGTGCTTGCGTATTTCTCTCCCCCACTAGCGTGTGGACGCCTCTAGAAGGGGACCCGGATTCCTGGCCGGACGGATGCGACACAGGGCCTGGCACGGGGTGGCGGAGGGGCTGGGGAAACGTTCGTGGAGGAGCAGAAGGGAAGCAAGAAAGGCTGGAGCGAGCTGTGCGGTGCTAGCCAGAAACCAGAGCTGCTGGGCACTGATCAGAGGATGAAGGGCCGAGTCAGGCTGCCGGGGCGTCCCCACCCCCGCCGTCTCCCCGGCACTTTGCACCGCGTCCTTTGAAGCCCAGCCGGTAAACCCCCGACTGCGTGCAGCCGTCCCGTCCGGAGGGTTTATGGCTTGCAGGGCCGTGTGCAGATCTGAGCGGCCGCGCAGACGTGTCCCCCACCGGACGCCCGCAGCCAGCTGCCCGCGGACGCGGGCAGATGTTTCTGTTTTCCGTGCCAGTGGGAGCTTTTGTGTGCTTTTCCTCGGTGCACGTCTGTGGCAATGAGCTCGATAATGAGAGCCGAGAAGAAACGACCGTCAGAATCCTCAGCTTCAGTCAGGGCTCTCAGGAGCGAGAGGGAGCAGATCACTGGGGATTTAGTTCAAGAAAGCCAGCTCGAATGCTTTTAAAAGCAGCCTGTGGCCAAGAGGGCTTGGGGCGGCCCTTTGGTGAGCCCACAAAGTGATTCATTGTCGAGTCGGGGAATTTCAGAGCTGTCAGGGGCCTGGAGGTCATCTCAATAGCCCACTGTCGTGTCGTGGGTGGGGGAAGCAGACGAAGCGAGAAAGAGAAGCTGATTTAAATAGGATGGTTTAGTCAGTCTATGAGGATAGAGAAAGACACTCCCTCCAGACAGACACAGCCTCATGCCAGGGGGCAAGGGTTGGTGAGCAGAGTGCAAACTAGACCTCAGCCCCTACTGGCCCAGTGGGATGGGCAACTTTGTGCAGTAAACAACCTGTGCAGCTGCACATGGCAACCCTGCACATCAGGGAGCGACGGAGGTAAGGTCAGAGGCCGCTGCTTTGCTGCCTCGCCCCCTGTAGGTGGTCGAGATGGAAAAGTAACTTTGACACACACCCTTTACGTGTGTCTGTGGGGTCTGGGTTCAGCCATATCAGGAGCAGCCTTGGGTCTGTGGCTTTGAAAGCTGACTGGCTTCTGGAGCCAGATTACCTGGGGTCCAATCCTGGTCTTGCCACTTCTGACCGGTGTGAACTTGGCGAGGTGCTTAGCTTCCCTGCTTCCACCTTCTCATCTGTGAAATGGAATTCAGGATAGTCGCGGCTTGCTCGGGCAAATTCAGTGAGTTCACACGTGTGGCGCGCATCGGAGAAGCGCCTGGCACATAGTGAGCGCTGCCCGAATGCCGTGGTTTTCATCCTGCTCCTGGGGACGATAATGACGTGTTTGTACAGTCCCCTCAACGCCAGCATCTCTGAAGGCCCTGGGTCCCCATCGCTTGGTGGGAGATATAGCGACCTCTGTCTTTCCTTGGGTGGAACTGAGAGTCACCAAGGCTCATGGATTCACTGCAGACCCCACCCCCCCCCCCCCACCAGCAGGGGAGCAGAGCTGGGATTCTGGGCTCCAGACCCTGCCCTGCGATTTCCCCATCAATCCAGATATTTATAGGAGTATTCGTGCCTCTTGACAGACCGCAAGCGTCTTTCGCAGGTGCATTTTTTACACGTGGCAGGTGCTCCCACGAGACACCCTCAACAAACATCAAAGCTTTCCAGCACTTGTAGCAAAGATGACAGGTGGGGCAGAAGCCAGTTTCTTGACCATAAAACGTGTTAGGGGACAGGGCTCGTGCCTCGCAAAGCTACGGCAACAGCTTTGTCTTCAGGGCTCTCTTGTTACCTCCCGGGTGCCTCCCTCTGCTCCGTTCCTGGTCCTGCCTCTGTCCTCTGACCCACCAAAGCCTCCCCGCTCTCCATGGGTCCCAGTCCGTAGCTTGTGTTTTCACCCTCTTGACAGGATCTCTCATGGAGCCAATAGGTTTAGTTTTGGTGAGGTTCGATTTATCAATTTTTTCCTATTATGGATCATGCTTTTGTGTCTTACCCAAGAGCACCTCACCAAGCCCCAGGTCCCAAAGGTTTTCTCCTACGTTGTCTTCTTCAGAATTTTAGAATTTTTTTTTTTTTTTTTTTTTACATTTAGCCCTGTGATTTTTTTCTTTGAGTTATTTTTTGTATCAGATGCGAAGCTTGGTGGAGTTTTATTTTTTTGCCTCTGGAGATCCAGTTGTTTCAATACCATTTGTTGGAAAGTTCATCCTTCCTCCATTGTTTTTTTACACCTTTTGTCAAAAATCCTCTGGCTGTGGTTGCGTGGGCCTGTTTCTGGAATGTCTATTCTGTTCCAGTGAGCTATGCGTCTGTCCCTCCACCAATGCCACACAGTCTTGGTCATGATCGCTGTAGAGTAAGTCTGGAGATCAGTTGGATAGATTCTTCTCATTTTCTATTTCATCTTCAAAATTGTTTGTTCTATTCTAATTCCTTTGTCCTTTTACACATACTTTAGAGTAAGTTTGTTTAACATTTATTTTTCTTTTTGAAAGAGAGAGACAGAGTGTCAGTGGGGAAGGGGCAGAGAGAGAGAGAGAGGGAGACACAGAATCCGAACCAGGCTCCAGGCTCCAAGTTGCCAGCACAGAGTCCGATGCAGGGCTCAAACTGACGAACCGTAAGATCATGACCCGAGCTGAAGTTGGACGCCCAGCTGACTGAGCCACCCAGGCGCCCTGGTGTTAAGATTAAAAAAAAATTTTTTTTTGATGTTTATTTATTATTGAGAGACAGAGAGAGACAGAACATGAGCATTGGAGGGGCAGAGAGAGGAGGAGACACAGAATCTGGGGCAGGCTCCAGGCTCTGAGCTGTCAGCACAGAGCCCGATGTGGGGCTAGAACCCATGAACCGTGAGATCATGACCTGAGCCAAAGACGGATGCTTAGCTGACTGGGCCACCCAAGTGCCCCAGAATGATTTTGTTTATATCTGCAAAAATCTTGCCAGATGCTGATAAGAATTATATTGAACTACTAGATCAATTTGCAGGGGAATTGACATCTTGCTGAGTCTTCAATCCATGAACACAACATACCTTTCCCTTTATTTATATCTTCTTTGATTTCTTCCATCAATATTTATGTCCTATATATCTTGTTTTAGACTTATACTTAGGTATATCATTTTGGGGGAGCACTTGTAAATGGTACTGTATTGTTTAATTTCACTTTCCATGTGTTGTTAGCGTATATAACTGCATGTTGATTTTGTAGCTTGTGTCCTATGTAATGTCAGTTATTAATTCTGCGAGCTTAAAGACTTTTTTTTTTTTTTACAGACAATCATGTCATCTGTACATAGGAGCAGTTGTATTTCTTCCTTCTTGAACTGCATGCCTTTTATTTGTTTTTCTTGTCTTATTGCATTGGCTAGGACTTCCAGTATTATATTGAATAAGGGCAGTGAGAGAAGCCGTCCTTACTTTGTTCTTGATTTTAGAGAGAGAACATTCAGTCTTTTACCATTAAGTGTACTGTATGTTGTAGGTTTTTTTTGTAGATACTCTTCATCAAGTCGAGGAAGTTCTCTTATATTGCTAGTTTACTGAGGGTCTTTATCATGAATGAGTGTCAGATTTTGGCAAATGGTTTTCTGCATCTATTGATATCATCATATAGTTTTTCTTCTTTAGCCTACTAACACAGTGGACTTACTGATTTTTAAATATCTAACAGGCCTTGTATCTCTGTAATAAACGCAACTTGGTCGTGGTGTATAATGATTTGTATATATTGCTGAATTAATTTTCAATTGAGACATAACTGATACATTCACATTGTCTTAGTTTAGGTGTACGACATGATGATTCAATATACACGTGTATTGCAAAATGTATATTGCTGAATTCTGCTTGCTGATATTTTGTTATGGATTTTGCATCTGTAATCCTGAGGAATATTGATCTGTAGTTTTCTTTTTTTGTGCATTTTGTAGCTGTATTTAATAGGAATGTACTCTTTATTTGAAGGGAGAATTACTCAGAGAGCTTTAAAAAATCCTGATATCCAGGGTATCTTTCAGAATAACTAAATCCGAATCTCTGAGGGTGGGACCTAGACACTCATATTGTTTTACAAACCCTCACATGTTCCTAAAGTGCAGCCAAACTTTGAGAATGCAAGCACTAATTCACACGGAGATGTACATCATCGACCAGGGTCTCTGCAGATGATTCACGATACTGTCATTTAGTGCAGGGACCACTTCAGAGCAGTGGGCAGAGTCAAGGGAGGCCACAAGGGATGGGAGGCACTCGGGGCACTTTCTGGAAGCTCTTTTTAAAATTTTTATTTAAGAAAAAATTTTCAATGCTTATTTATTTTTGATAGAGACAGAATGCGAGTGGGTTAGGGGCAGAGAGAGAGGGAGACACAGAATCCGAAGGGGGCTCCAGGCTCCGAGCTGTCAGCACAGAGCCCGACGCGGGGCTCGAACTCACGAATTGTGAGATCAGGACCTGAGCTGAAGTCGGTCGCTCAACCGACTGAGCCACCCAGGCGCCCCCACTTTCTGGAAGCTCTTACCACCTCTAGGTCTGAAAGGGCAGGGATAGGATGGGGTTCCTGGATGCTGGGGGGTAGGGATGCCAGAGACATTGCTGGGAAGCAGGGCAGGAGCAGGAGAGACACCCCCAGCCTCCCTGTGCTCCTGTTATCAGATTTCCCAGCCTGTTCCCCCAAAGCGGGCCGATACAAGGGGTATCTGAGAGATACTACTCAAGTGGCAGCAGAAGAAGAGCTCCCGCCCCCACAAGAAGAGCCAGCCAAAAAGAAGCAGAGAGTCAGTTTGGGGGCCCCACACTCCTTCCGAATATTTAGATTGCCACCCAAACAGATTTTCAGCCTAGAACAGTGCTGTATCTGGCCCCTCAGCATGGGGACCACCTGGGCAAATCCTGCTGTGTCAGACATTCTGCGGTGGGGCCCCCCCTGCTGACCTGTGTTTTCATAAGCTCCCCTCCCCTCTCCTCTCCAGGCCATGTTGATATGTGCCCCAGTTTGAGAACCAGCCTAGAACTTTGCAACGTCTGGGAATATGGGGGAAGCGTTTTGAGAATGGAGACAGATGAGGTAGCCGGCTTGGTAAGGACAACACAATGGCTCTAGAATACCGAGAGAAATAACGATACAGAGAGACGTCCCTTCCCGCCCCTTCTGCCTGCTTCCAGCTCCTCATTTTGGGCATCTTCCAGCAGTATCCTGACACTGTGGCCCAGCTCATCAGTGGGCTCAGTGCTTACCCTTAAAAATACAGATCCTCGGGCCCTGTCTCTGCATCTGCGATCCTGGGGCCCGGACGTCTCTATTTTCGTCGTTTCCCAGTGTTTCTGATGTAGGGGTTGATTGGAACAGCCCTGAGCTGGATGCTGTGTGGGGTCAACATGCATGACTGACCATCTCCTCCGGGCCAGCACTCTTTATATGGGTCGTCTTGTTTTTGCTTTAACAGCCTTATGCACAGGCAACGATAGCCCCAGTCGGCGACTGAGGCGACCAAGGCCAAGAGAAGGGCTGGCCTGGATAGGGTCACAATTGGTAGAGTGTTTTTTTTTTTTTTTAATTTTTTTTTTTCAACGTTTTTTATTTATTTTTGGGACAGAGAGAAACAGAGCATGAACGGGGGAGGGGCAGAGAGAGAGGGAGACACAGCATCGGAAACAGGCTCCAGGCTCCGAGCCATCAGCCCAGAGCCTGACGCGGGGCTCGAACTCACGGACCGCGAGATCGTGACCTGGCTGAAGTCGGACGCTTAACCGACTGTGCCACCCAGGCGCCCCGGTAGAGTGTTTTAAAAGTAGGGCCCCCAGACCTACTTTCCACCGCGTCCTTTTGGCTGGGGGCTCCCCGCACCCCCGCTCCCCACCCCCTGTCCCTGTTGCCTGTCTGGCTGAGAGATGTTTGTCCTGTTCTGTCAAACTCTGGCCCTCTGCTCTCTGGAGACAAGCAATGGATGGCAAGACAGCCTTCCTTGGAGGGCCGTAACTACACAGCGAGAAGCAAAGCGGCCCCTCAGGAATATGCTCTGTTCACAGGAACCTTTTTTTCTTATGGATTCTGCTATTAACACTTAAAGGGAGTTTTACTCTGGGGGGGAATTTGTCATGGAACAGACCTTGCTTGGGAGAGATCTTCTTCCTGAGTGCTGTCACGTTGCTGACAGCGCGAGAACCCCTCCTCTGGGCATCTGTCTTCCCTGGGCCGGGCTCTCCACATCTGTCGGAGCCCCCTACCCTGTCCTCAGGGCGTCGCTAGCCTGCGGATTGAAGGGACTGGGTGCGGACCATGCGGGAATCTACTGCAGGGTGGTGGGCGGGGCGGGGGTGGGGCTTGTCCTCAACTTGGGCTGGACACAGGGGGTCTGAGGTTCTTTCTCTCCCATCCTCCTGGCCCCGGCCTCGTCTCCTCTCCCCGTAGAAGTCTTTTGTTTCCTGGGACCCAGCAAAGGTGGGGTGGGGGAGGCTGGAGGGGAGAAGCAGGGGGAAGGAGGGGAGGGAGGAGGGTTTCAACATGCTCAGCTAGAAGCTCTCTTTCCCTTCTCCCTCCTCTGGGCCTGTCCTCTGCCCCCACCCCCCCCCCCCCCCCAAGCTCCTTGTCCGCTCCCTGTTCATATGATTTGGCTCTGCCACAGCTCTCCCAGACTAACTGGGTGTCTTACAATTCAGTTCAGTTCTGACACTACCCACCCTGCAGACCCCACCAATTAAGGGTTCGACCCACAAAACTGCCTCCCCCCCGCCCCCATGTCAGACATCTAGGGTACTCCCAAGCGGCCGATGCTTCTGCCTGGCTGACTGTAGACTCAGGGGCATTGCCAACACCCTCTCCCCACCACCCGGCTTGATAATTTGCCAGAACAACTCTCAGAATTCAGGAAAGCACTATACTTATGATTACAGTTCTGTTAGAAGGCTACAGCCCCTTGAACAGCGAAGCAGGAAAGATTTACGGGGTAAAGGATGGGAGGGGAGGAGAGCCTCTGTGCCCTCTCGGGACGAGCCACCCTCCCAGCCCCCGGATATGTCCACCCACCCGGATGCTCCTTCAGCCTTATTGGTTCAGGGTTTTTATCTGGGGTTTCCTCACATGGGCACGATCGATGGAATCACTGGCCACCTGACTAAACCCAACCTCCGGCTGCTCCACCTCCCCAGGGGTCAGAGGTGGGGCTGAAAGTTCCAGACCTTTACTGCGATTGGTTTTTCTGCAGCCCACTCTCCATCCTGAAGCTGTCGAGGGGAAAGGGTCTTGTCATAAATAATAAAAGGCGCTCCTATCACTCAAGAATTCCTGAGTTTCTGAAGGCTAGGAACCAAGAACAAAGAACTTTTCCGTTATGCCGCAGTCACGTGCCGTGTTATCTCTGGGATCATGGTGATTTGGAGTCAGCCTTGATTGTCCCCTCCAGGAGCCACGCTGTCACTGCAGCCTGTTGGAGACCCACTCTGGGCAAGTGCTTCCATGTGGGGCTTTCCAGACACTGTGCCATTTAATCAGCACAATGGTCTCATGCGAAGGGAATTACACTCATTTTGTAGTCAGGGAGACAGAGGTACAGTTTAGTGACTTTCCGAGGTCATAAAGCCAGCGAAAAGGGGGGCTAGGCCATGTCATTTTGAGTCAGGAGCCTTACTTCTTCATTTCTGTATATCCCACTTCCTATCTTTTTCTTTCAAAGGTGACTGGAGCTTTTAAAAGGGATACCGTACATAAGTTTCCCTGGATTCACATCTGTAATCCCACAGAGATGATTGAGCTGTGGACAAAGCAGGGCTGGAGACACATCCTAGAATGTCTCTTCAAGCAGGAGACAGAGCGTTCTTGGCTCTTCAAGTTGTTTTGGTGGATGAGAAAGCCACAGTCTTGGGCCGACCCAGGATTCTGAGTATGTCGTGGCTTTGACGCTCCTGCTTCTGGGGACCCAGACCTGCTTCCTTGAGGGTCTGGGTGGCAGCCGTGAGATCTCTGATGAAGTGAAGAGCTGGGCAGGGTTAGACTCAGGGCTTTTGCCACCCTCAGAGACAGCATGGGTCTCATGATGTGGTTTGGGGGTTTGGGGCCCTTTTCTTTCATGTGGTCTTCCAATCCAAATAACACATACCTATTCCTTGGAGCCTCAGATTCCTTTTATCTGGGATAAAATGTCTTATTCCCTAGGAAGTCAGCTGAAAGAGGGAAGGAAACCCATTCATACTTAAAGACAATTGTCTGGAAGAAGATGTTCCATCCATTCCCTCATTTATGTTCTCAATTACTTACTAACTCACCCATCCATCCATCCACCCATCCACCCATCCATCCATCCACCCATCCATCCATCTGCCCATCCATCCACCCATGCAACCATCTGCCCATCCATCCATCCATCCATCCATCCATCCATCCATCCATCCATCTATCCATCCATCCATCGACCCAACCACCCATCTAGCCATCTGCCCATCCAACCATCTGCCCATCCATCTATCCATCCACCCATCTATCCATCCATCCATCCATCCATCCATCCATCCATCCACCCATTTAGCCATCTGCCCTTCCATCTGTCCATGCATCCATGCATCCATCCATCATCCATGCATCTGTCCATCTGTCCATCTGCCCATCCATCCATCCATCCATCTGCCCATCCATCCATCCATCCATCCATCCATCCATCCATCCATCCAACCATCTGTCCATCACATCCATCCATCCATCCATCCATCCATCCATCCATGTGCCCATCTGCCCATCCATCCACCCATGCAACCATCTGTCCATCCATCCATCCATCCGTCCATCCATCCATCCATGTGCCCATCTGCCCATCCATCCACCCATCCAACCATCTGTCCATCACATCCATCCATCCATCCATCCATCCATCCATCCATGTGCCCATCTGCCCATCCATCCACCCATCTAACCATCTGTCCATCCAACCATCTGCCCATCCATCCATCCATCCATCCATGTGCCCATCTGCCAATCCATCCACCCATCCAACCATCTGTCTATCACATCCATCCATCCATCCATACATCCATGTGCCCATCTGCCCATCCATCCACCCATCCAACCATCTGTCCATCCAACCATCTGCCCATCCATCCATCCATCCATCCATCCATCCATCCATCCATGTGCCCATCTGCCCGCCCATCCATCCATCCATCCATCCATCCATCCATCCATCCACCTGCCCATCCATCCATCCATCCATCCATCCATCCATCCATCCATCCCTCCCTCCCTCCCTCCCTCTGTCCGTCCATCCATCCATCCATCCATCCATCCATCCATCCATCCAGCATTTTTTGAGCTCCTTGTGCACAGCTGGACCTCTGTGGTGACACGAGGAGGAGCAGAAGGGTCCCTGCGCTCTCAGAGATCATAGGAAGCAGCTGTGGGAAAGGTTTGTTCTGGCCTCCAGTGATCCCAGGCTCCAAAGAAGTCAGGCAAGGAGCAGCTGGAGCTCCCTGAGGTCAGTGCTGAGATCTGTGGCAGGAGAGCTTCCGTGGCCTTGGCTCAGGGGCTCTCTGCAAAGACACCACTACACCCCAGGGGGGATTGTGTCAGCTCTCTGGAGCTGGCAGCCTGACACCAAGATGGCATTTTGAGCAATGAGGGGAACGTGGCTCAGCAGATGAGAACAGCAGCTGGGGCCTGAGGCAGGTGGGGACAGAGAGGGGAAACATAGGCTGCTCCTCTTTCTTGAAGCTGAGGTCCAGAGGGAACCTTGATGGATCTGTGGACCTTCATTAGCCCTGCGTTCATCACTGTGAGAACGTAGCTGGGCATTAAACAGGTCAGAACCCCAGGATTTAGGGCTGAGAAAGATCTGGAGATGCCAGCTGACCTTGGAGGGGAGAAGGGGAGGGGGCTGCCTGTCTGTCATTGACGCTGAATTCTCACAACGACCTAGGAGGTGAATATTATTAAAAGTTATTAAAACTTTTTAAATTTATTTTTGAGACAGAGAGCATGAGCAGGGGAGGGGCAGAGAGAGAGGGAGACACAGAATCCGAAGCAGGCTCCAGGCTCTGAGCTGTCGGCACAGAGCCTGACACGGGGCTCGAACCCACAGACTGTGAGATCATGACCTGAGCTGAAGTTGAATGCTTAACCGACTGAGCCACCCAGGTGCCCAGGAGGTGAATATTATTATTATCATTACTGTTTTTCTTTTACAGAAGAGAAAACTAAGACCCAAAACCTTTAAATACTTTGCCCAAAGTTATATAATGAAGAAAGAGTGAAGCTGGGATTTGAACCCAGAAGGCCTGGCTTTCATGTGTGAGATCCTTATATAGTCCCAAGATGCTATACTCAAGGTCATGAGTAACTTCTTCTATTTTCACACCTGTGAAGTGGGATTGCTGGCTTACAGGCTTGCTATGAGAATCAAGAATGAAAAAGTAGCAAGACGGGGTAGTCTGCCTGTGAGGCAGTGCTGGGTGGCTCACTGGGCCTCTGGTATGACTGATTCAAATCAATGTCTCGGGAAAATTACGTTTCCTGTGGCCCGGACCCTTGACACTCCTGGTCAACACTTCATTAACCCCTGGCAGTATCCCTACGTGGACTGTTCCTCTGCCCATTTTACAGATAGGGAAGCAGAATCTCCAAAGAGACACAGTTAGCAAGGGACAGAGCTGAGGCTCAAACCCAGATATGCACAAAGCCAAAGGTCTCAATGGGTTTCTTCTGGCTGTTGGGTGCCACGGACACACCAGGTTTAAGGCACAGCACTTTCCCCTGGGGGTTTACGTTCTGCTGGTGGTCACAGCAGTGGGGTAACTGGAACCAGGTGGGAGAACACCTGCTCTGGAGACAGGTGCATCGGGCGCCCGGTGCAGGGAAGGGGGAGAGTTCACGGCACAGAGGGCTGGAGGTGAGGAGTGGCGGTGGGATTGCCAGTGTCTCCTGCGAAATTTCTTTGCCTCTCCTACCTCCTAGAGGCCACCTATGTTCCCTGGCTTGTGACCTCTTCTTCCAGATTCACAGCCAGAAAGCATTTTCTCTCCTTTCGGATCTCTGCTCTGTCCTCATGCCTTCTCTCTCTCTGATGCTGCTCTTTCTGCTGCCCTCTTATAAAGACCCTGTGATTACATTAGACCCATGCGGATTATCAAGGATTATTCACCTCATTGCCAGATCCTTAATTTAATCGCAGCTGCAAAGTCCCTTTTGCCATGTAAGGTAATGTATTCATAAACCCTGGGGATGCATATGGATGTCTTCGTGGGGCCATATTCTGCCTCCCGCAGGTGGGAATGGGCAGTGCCGAGAGTTTTAGTCTGGAAGAAGTTTCAAAAAGCTGCTGTGGGACAAATAACTGGGACGTTACCAGCGCAGGGATGGCAAGGACATTTAATCCTGTGTGTCGTCGGCATCAGTCGTTCGGGTTCCTGGAGCTCTGCGATTGATTAGTGATGTCTGCCATGGACTCAGGGCCAAGAAAGGGTGGCATGCCCACCAGGAATCTGGCCTCCCGAATGTAGTTTAAACCGTTCCAATTGCCCATGAACGTCAACAGGCCTGGAAAGGGAGAGTGCTCGTCTGAGGTCACACAGCTAGAGGCAAAGCTGGGACTGGTAGTGTGGCCCCCTGACCCGTGGTTCAGACATGGCCAGTCTGAAGCACTGGGTTACAATGTCATCTTTAAGTCACTGCAGTGAGTTGAGGGGTCCCTGACTGTTGGGAAGAGGTGGGAGGGGCTCTGGATCAAGGGCAAGGAGTTGGCACGGAGGCTGGGAGTACAGTAGGGTGAACCTGGTCTAAGACTGGGACGTGAGTGACCGAAGCCAGCTGAAGGCTTGGAATCCTGGGGCTGTCTGCAGCTGTTGGTTAAAGCTTGGGGAAGGTCAGAGAAAATAAGGTCTGAGCCAGAGACAGAGGCTCAAGGACCAGGTGCCAGGAGCCAGGGTCAGGTGTGGAATTTGGAATTTCTTTCACCCAGGGCTGGCAAACGTGTTTCATCTTGCTTGCTTTCTGTGATCGATTTACAGTGGCTGCCGAATGTGACGATGAGGCCATAGCTTAGCTCCGAGGGAAAATTCCCAAGATTGATTAGCAATGCCTGTCATGGGCACAGAAATGGGTGAGATAGTATATGTATGCCAGCTATTTGCCGTTCCTACACAACAGTTTATTTATCTGCATGAAGCCAGGTCACAAAGAGCCTTGAAGGCAGGTTGGGAAAGAAATAGGGTCATAAAGGGCGAAATGCTACCCGAACAGCTGAAAGAAGGTGGCTAGTTCTACAGCAGCAAGGAGGGGTGGAGGCTCAGCCTTTTGTAACAAGTCAGGGTAATGTTCACTCTCTGATGGGGACTCATCCTGTTTCCCACAAAGTGATGAGCCCAGAGACATCAACTATCACATGATAAATGCTTGTTGAACGAACGAATGAACGAATGAATGAATTTATTCCATATAAACTCAGGACCGTATTTCACGGGCACAAACATGTAATTTTGAATGTGCACTTCTGGGGAGAATGGAGTAGATTGTGGCAGGTGAACAATATTGCTAAGAACAACAAGAAAAGTTAGGAGAAACACAAAACTGTTGTTTAAAGGGAACTATGGAAGCAACCAGGAGCAGAGAGGCAGGGACTCTGGAGGGTAGAGACGGCAGGTGAATTAAGATTTGCAGCCACTTTTCCCCTGCGGGCATTTGCCAGTTCTTGGGTTCGTGCAGGAAGCTGCTAAACCAGGCTTTGCTGCTGGGAGCTGAGAAACCAAGAGACTGGCCACCTTCTGTGCACAAAGTCCACTTCCTCTCAAGTCAGGGGGAAAAGAGTGAGCCTAGGATTTGCCCAGTGACTAGCACACGGAGGACTTTCAACAGGAGTTTGAATCCATGCCTCGCGGGCCTGTTTGCAAGAAAGAGCCCTCCACCCTGTCCCCCATTTCTTTGAGTTCCACTTTGCTCCAATCTTTGTAGCTGTTTCTGGAACAAGGCTGCATGATTTGGTTTCCCTTCCTCCCTTCCTCCCTCTCTTTCTCTCTCTCTTTGACTCCCTCCCTTCCTTCCTTCCTTCCTTCCTTCCTTCCTTCCTTCCTTCCTTCCTTCCTTCCTCCCTTCCTTCCTTCCTTCCTCCCTTCCTTCCTCCCTCCCTCCCTCCCTCCCTTCCCTCCTTCCTTCCTTCCTCCCTCCCTCCCTCCCTCCCTCCCTTCCCTCTCTCTCTCTCCTTGCCTCTGTCTTTTTCCTTCCTTCCTTATCTCTCTCTCTCTCCCTTTTCTTTCTTTCTTTCTTTCTTTCTTTCTTTCTTTCTTTCTTTCTTTCTTTCTTTCTTTCTTTCTTTCTTTCTTTCTTTCTTTCTTTCTTCTTTCTTGTTAAGTTAAAATGAATTAAAAATTCATGTTGTTTCCTGGAGTATTTGGAGAATTTCACAACATCCCCAGGAGATAATTGGTGTCTCCCCAGGGAACCACCAGGCGCAGGCTGGGAATGATGGTATAAATCACTTCAGTGCCAACAGCAGCTTTAATTAAGTTTTTCCAGAATCAGATGCTTATTTCACTGAAAAGTACTGGGCTTTGTTGACAAGTGACATGTAACATTTCATTCTCCAGGGATTTTTTTTTTTATCATCAGAAAACATCTTTGTGGAGACCTGGTCTCCACATTAATTAATCAGCCAGGCAGAGGGGGCCCGGTTCCTGCAGGTGGGGGACACAGAGGGGGTGGGACTTGGCCTCCAGGAGAGGCAGGAGGCAGGAGGCCTCCTAAGGATCCTCTTGCCCCTCCCCTCTGCCCTGGGAGGTAGGTGCCAGTGTCCCCATTTTGCGGAGAAGACTGAGGTTCCGGAATCCTCGGGAATTAGGATGCTCTCACGCAGCCCGTAAACCGCAAAGCCAGCTTCTTCTTGCTTCCCAGAGGGCACGTTCCCCCACGACCTCACAGTCATCCTGGTTTCCTCAAGGGTTTCCCATCCACTTGGGGACATAAGTCCCCCACACAGCAGAAACACGCAGGCATGGATCCAGGTTATTACCCGGCCCCAATTCCTGGAATCGGGGACCCTCGCTCACCAAGCACCAGGTTTCCGGGGCCCCACAGGGGAGGGGGAGGGAAGCCTGTTAAAACCAGGAAAGAGGAGTGCCTGGGTGGCTCAGTCAGTTAAGCGTCTGACCCTTGGTTTCGGGTTTTGTGAGTTTGATCCCCGCGTGGGGCTCTGCACTGACAGGGCGGAGCCCGCTTGGGATTCTCTGTCTCCCTCTCTCTCTGCCCCTCCCCAACTCGCGCTGTCTCTGTGTCTCTCAAAATAAGTAAATCAACTTAAAAATAAATAAAACCAGGGAAGAGATGAGGGCAGAGTCCTGGGTCAGATGCCACGTTGCCCCCCTTTCTCTTTTGTGGCTGGAAAGACACTGGGAAGGAAGCCTGGACAGATGGGTTCTAGTCCTAACTCAGCTATGACCTTAGCATGGCCTTGGCTGACCCCTTGCCCCAGCCTCAGAGCCTCTGAAACAGGGTTTCCCACAGAGTATCCTCTTCCCGGGAGAGGCTGCAAATCTGTGATTCTGGGGATTCACTTGACTCATTAGTACTACAGATCCCACCAGGAACCCCTTGACAGAGCTCCAAATGTCCAGAGACATTCGTGGCACTTGCTTGTGTGGTGTGGCACTGACCTGTCATTCTGTGCCTTCACTCCACACTCCACTGGCAATTTGAACAGGAGACTCCAGAGCCTAAGCCCAGAGCCTTAAGTGCTGGCTGGCATCAGGATTGCTGGGGGAGCTGTTTCAAATCACAGATGCACAGGCCCGCCCAAGCCCGGGGATGTATCTCGTGGCCCATTGGGTTCCCTGTTCTCTCTCACAAAGTAGTACTTGGACTGTTTTCTCTTAGTGGTGGAGAGATGCAGACCAGCCCCTGCCCCCAAACTGGGTGCACTGCCCAGAGAAAGTATTCAGGACCACAGAGAGAGACTAGAGGTACTGGGCTCCGTCACTGATTTCTTGGAGCCCTTTGAACAAACCACTGGAGGCAAGATCCATCCCTCTATTTCACCAGGGAGACCTGCTCTTCTCCCTTTTTCCCTGGTGGGATTGTAAACACATCATTACCACCAGCATCACTGACCACCCAATGACAGTGGCCAACCCGTGACCCAAGCCTAGCCAATGGAAATATTCCATCCCCTCTGAAAAGTGATTGGCCCAGGGGGTAGCCATGAAACCAAGAAGAGCCAATCAGAGTCCCTCCTTCAGAGTGAGAAGAAACAGCTGATATTTTCACTTTTTTGGGGGGGGGCAATCATCTTCCTTGGCTCAATGGGAAAAGTCAGTCTGTGTAGTCAGAGAGAAGAAGGCAACGCATTGAGTCATACAGACATGAAAGATAGATGGGTAAATAGATAGGTAGCTGGGTAGATAGATGTGTAGATGGATAGATATATGGGTAGATGGGTAGATAGATGGATAGATAGATGGGTAGATAGATGGGTAGATAGGTGGGTAGAGAAATGGATAGATGGATAGAGAAATGGATAGCTGGATAGATAGGTGGGTAGAGAGATGAACAGATGAATAGATAGGTCAGACAGATGGATAGGTAAGTAGATTGATGGATGGATGTAGATGGAAGGATAGATAGGTTGACTGATAGATGGATGGATAAATGGATGAATAGATAGAAGGAGAGACAAATAGGTAGATGGGTAGATGGATAGATGGAGTTCTGGCTCCATTATTTGAGCTCACGGAGCCTCTATCCCTGAAGCCAGAGGGAGCTGTCATGCTCTAGCCAATTGCTCTATGAAGTGAAGTTGCCTGGGGCTTCTGTCACTGCCACAGGAAGAGTCCTTCTCACCCCATCCCATTGGCTCACCCTCCCTGCCCTGGGTGTTGGTCTCCGGACTCCCAGGGGTTTCTGGGTGTTTTCTGCTGGCCCTTCCAGCAAAGATGGTCTATGACTCTGAGCTGCGTAGGCTGCCCTGCCACAAAGCGCAGAGCTTGCAGGCCAGCGGCGCAAGCCCCCAAATGTTTGCAACAAAAGTGTTGATAACACAGCTTTCCAATAAATCCAGAGCCTTCTAAGGGGGGGACAGGGAGGGCTGCACGTGCGGGGCAATGGAGGCAAATTACTTTTGTTCTCCGCAGAGTCTGTGCCGGGTTTGCGTGCCTCCCCGGTGCTCTGCTGAGTTGGAGAATCTTCCAGCAGGGCCGGCTTCCAGGCGGGTGACAGTCAGATTCAAATCACTTCTGCTCTCCAGCTCAGCACTCGGGCCCAGGTGCCTGCTGGATTCAGAGCACAGGCCCCCCCTTCCTCCAAGAAATCTCTGCTTAGCACAGCCAGGGCCTGGACTGTTGTCATTAGGAGGTATAAAATCCTAATTTATATTGCTGGGAGGGTAATTTATACACTAATGTAAATTTCTTTTACTGCTGATTTTTGAGCAACTGATGTGCAATTATTTCCGGCTCCCCTTCCAATGCAATTCTAATATGACTGCCTGCTAATACCTTAATATTCTTTACGATTGCCAGAGATGCTATTTTTCCCGGATCAAATGCATCCAGTGGGGTTTGACATAATTGGGTTAAAGATTTCTCTTTCTGAAGCTGTAAGACTGTTCGCCTTAGCTGGGCTGGTGGGAAGTTGGTGGGGCGGGGGAGGGGCGCGGGAGGGATGATGACAGAGGCCTTTTGTGCTCTATTTCCCTGCCTGGGCCTTTCTCCTTTCCCGGACCCCGGATCTCTCTTGTCTGCCTACTGTGTGCTCAGCTCAGAGGATGCTACTTTGCTGCCATTGCGTGGAAGTGGTGTGAGAAAACAAGTAGTTACTTTAAGGGCCCACTCCAGAGTAACTGTCTCAGGAAGAAAGGTTTTTGCCTTCGGAACACCCCAGGGCATGAATGGCGGGCCTCACCCCGTTAGGAACCAGGGGGCGTGAATGTGTGTGTTGTGTATTACCGTCAGCTGGTGAACACGATGTGCATCTTGAGGGGCCTGGCTGTGCATGGTCTGCTTCATGTCTACGGCAAGAATGACATTGTCTTCAGAATGTGTCTCTGTCCCTGGCCCTGCTGTGGGCAGTTGACAGGCCGCAGGACTCATGATGCCTTTCGGTGTCTGTCCCCAGGCCATGCTCTGACCTCCACACCATGCCGTCCCCTTCCAAATAATTAACACCAACCCTAAGACCACGATCGGCACCGATCTTTGCTATGATCTAGCAGCAGCATTTCATTTTGATTTTGTCTACCATTTTCCTTACCTGTCTAGCTGGGACCTGCTAGAAAATCCTTGTGGCCTTTTATTGTTTATTTATCTATTTTTCAAAGAGTTTATTTATTTTGAGAGAGAGAAAGCATGAGCGGAGGGGGGGCAGAGAGAGAGGAGAGAGTGGGAATCCCCAGCCGGCTCTTTGTTGTCAGCGTGGAGCCCAACACGGGTCTCAAACTCACAAACTGTTTCATCACGACCTGAGCCAAAGTCAGATAGATGCTTAATCGACTGAGCCACCCAGATGGCCCCCGTTTGGCCTGTTGAAAACTGAGACCATTTTGAGACCATAGCATCTCTTGAAATTGCTTCTTAGGGGGCGCCTGGGTGGCTCAGTCGGTTGAGCATCCAACTTCGGCTCAGGTCACGATCTCACGGTTTGTGGGTTCAAGCCCCGCGTCAGCTCGGAGCCTGGAGCCTGCTTCGGATTCTGTGTCTCCTTCTGCCTCTGCCCCTCCCCACCCTGTGCTCTGTCTCTCCATGTCTCTCAGAAAATAAATAAATGTCAAAAAAGAATTAAGAAAAAAAGAAATTGCTTCTTAGGACCGTCACCTGTGGCAATATATTATGGCTTACTCTCATCATTTTAGTGTCTTCGTTTATTTTTTCCATTATGATCATTTAACGCAGTTTCAGCTTGGAAAAGGTGATTCCATAAAAATAAACCCCGACATGGTGTAGTTGTAACTAATAATAATAAATAATAATATTTATACAGTGCTTCCTCTTGTTCTAAGGACGGTACTACCTAACTCATTCGGTTTGAGCACAACACGACGAGGCGGTCATTACTATTAAACTCATTTTGCTCGTGGGGAAATCGGGGCATAGACCGGTTAAGTGACCTGCCAGAGGTCCCTCAGCTGGTAAAGTGGGAGGGTTGGGGCCGGTACCCAAGCAGCTGGGCCCCACATCTGTCTTCTTAGCACGTGTGCCCCCCGCAAATTCGCGTGTTGAAGTCCTAACCTTAGCACCTCAGAATGTAACAATATTCAGAGATAAAGTGTGGAAAGAGAGAATTCGGTTAAAATGAGGTCCTTGGGGTGGGCGGTAACGCAGTGTGACTGGAGCCCTTATAAGAAGAGAAGATTTGGACACAGACACACACAGGGAAGACCACGTGAGGACACGGGGAGAAGACGGCTGTCTGCACGCCAAGGAGAGAGGCCTCAGAAAGAACCAACGTTGTACACACCTTGATCTTGGACTTCTAGCCCCCAGAACTGTGAGAAAATGAATTTCTCTTTTTAATATTAAATATAATTTATTGTCAAATTGGTTTCCATGCAACACCCAGCGCTCATCCCAACAGGTGCCCTCCTCAATGCCCATCACCCACTTTCCCCTCTCCCCCACGCCCCATCCACCCTCAGTTTGTTCTCAGTATCCAAGAGTCTCTTACGGTTTGCCTCCCTCCCTCTCTGTAACTTCCCCCCCCTTCCCCTCCCCCATGGTCTTCTGTTAAGTTTCTCAGGATCCACATAAGAGTGAAAACATATGGTATCTGTCTTTCTCTGTATGACTTATTTCACTTAGCATCACACTCTCCAGTTCCATCCACGTTGCTACAAAAGGCATATTTCATTCTTTCTCATTGCCAAGTAGTATTCCATTGTGTATATAAACCACAATTTCTTTATCCATTCGTCAGTGGGTGGACATTTAGGCTCTTTCCATAATTTGGCTATTGTTGAGAGTGCTGCTATAAACATTGGGGTACAAGTGCCCCTAAGCATCAGCACTCCTGTATCCCGTGGGTAAATTCCTAGCAGTGCTATTGCTGCGTCGTAGGGTACATCTATTTTTAATGTTTTGAGGAACCTCCACAATGTTTTCCAGAGCAGCTGTACCAGTTTGCATTCCCACCGGCAGTGCAAGAGGGTCCCCGTTTCTCCACATCCTCGCCAGCATCTATAGTCTCCTGATTTGTTCATTTTAGCCACTCTGACTACATGAGGTGGTATCTCAGTGTGGTTTTGATTTGTATTTCCCTGATGAGGAGTGACATTGAACATCTTTTCATATGCCTGTTGGCCATTTGGATGTCTTCTTTAGAAAAGTGTCTATTCATGTCTTCTCCCCATTTCTTTGCTGGATTATTTGTTTTTCGAGTGTCGAGTTTGGTGAGTCCTTTATAGATTTTGGATACTAGCCCTTTGTCCGATATGTCGTTTGCAAATATCTTTTCCCATTCCGTCGGTTGCCTTTTAGTTTACTTGATTGTTTCCTTTGCTGTGCAGAAGCTTTTTATCTTGGTGAGGTCCCAATAGTTCATTTTTGCTTTTAATTCCCTTGCCTTTGGAGATGTGTCGAGTAAGAAATTGCTGTGGCTGAGGTCAGAGAGGTTTTTTCCTGCTTTCTCCTCTACGGTTTTGGTGGTTTCCTGTCTCACATTCAGGTCCTTCATCCATTTTGAGTTTATTTTTTTCAATGGTGTAAGAAAGTGGTCTAGATTCATTCTTCTGCATGTTGCTGTCCAGTTCTCCCAGCACCATCTGTTAAAGAGACTGTCTTTTTTCCATTGGATATTCCTTCTTGCTTTGTCAAAGATTAGTTGGCCATACTTTTGTGGGTCCAATTCTGGAGTCTCTATTCAATTCCATTGGTCTATGTGTCTGTTTTTGTGCCAATACCATGCTGTCTTGATGATTACAGCTTTGTAGTAGAGGCTAAAGTCTGGGATTGTGATGCCTCCCGCTTTGGTTGAGAAAATGAATTTCTGTTGCGTAAGCTGCCCTGTCTGCAGCATATCGAGCAGACTGAGACACCACCCTATTAGAGATGTTACTATGAATGTGTTATTCCAAATTGAAGACCTCTGGCAGGAGAAGAAATTGTGATGTGGTAAAAATGCCCCGGTTTGAGTATTTTTTAAAAAAATATTTATTTATTTTTGAGGAGAGAGACAGAGCATGAGTGGGGGAGGGCAGAGAGAGACGGAGACAGAATCTGAAGCAGGCTCCAGGCTCCGAGCTGTCAGCACAGAGCCCTACACGGGGCTCAAACTCACAAACTGTGAGATCATGTCCTGAGCCGAAGTTGGACGCTTAACTGACCCCTCATCATTCAGGGCCTCAGTTTCTTCATTTGTCAGTCGAGGCCAGTGATCCCCAGCACAAGGCTCCCAGGGGATCATATAGGAGGTGACACTGATGGCTGTTGGCAGGCTAACTGGAAAGGGTATGTCCTATGTGATTGGCTTCCCTTGATTGGTCCTAAGTTGGAAGTGAGGACAGAAGTTTGGGAAGCCATCAGTTATTGATTAAGCCCAGCTCTTTTTTTTTTTTAATGTTTATTTATTTTGAGAGAGAGAGAGAGAAAGAGTGAGTGAGCACAGTGGGGCGGGGGAGGGAGGGGGAGAAAGAGAGAAGGAGTGAGAATCCCAAGCAGGCTCCACACTGTCAGCACAGAGCCCAATGTGGGTATCGAACTCATGAACCTTGAGATCGTGACCTGAGATGAAATCAAGAGTTGAACACTTAACCAGCTGAGCCACCCAGGCGCCCTAAGCCCCAACTCTTTTGAGCTGGTAGCCACAGAGGTCATAGTTTGGCTCCCTGGACTGGTTGCTGCAGATGGTGAGTGAGAGTTCTATTTTTATATTCGAGCTGGCCATTATCTGGCTGTTTAGTTTCTCCCTGTGTAGTGCTCTGCACGGGGCTCCCAGCTGCTGGACGGTCCTGCAGAGGAGACAGGAGCTGGCAGAGTTTTCCATGCACAAGGTGAAATGCCCAGTGCCTGGCCAGGGTCTAGCCTCGGGGCTAGCGGGCACTGTCCTGACCCCGGCAGCATGTGAGCCGGGGGAGCAGGCTCAGGGCAATTCTGGGCTGAGCTGGAGTCTCAATGCAGAAGGCAGGTTCCACGTAACCTCTGTTGTGAGGGCAGCTGGAAGAGAAGAGGCCACGTCCAAGTTTGCATTCCAAAGTTACCGAAAGACAAATGCGAGAGCTCTTAAAACTGAATGACAAAGGGCAAAGGGCTTGGATAGGCATTTCTCCAAAGAGGACATACAAATGGCCACCAAGCGTACGGAAAGATGTTGACCATCATTCATTATTAGGAAAACGCAACTTGAAACCACTATGAGATCCTACCTCAAGCCCTCAGGATGGCTATTACTAAAAAGCCCCGGAAAATAATAAGCATTAGTGAGTGAGTGGACCAGTTGGGACCCTCCTGCACTGTGGCTGGGAATGTAAAATGGCGCATCCACTGTGCAAAGCAGTATGGCAGTTCCCCCCAAAAATGAAGAGTTAGGATTACTGTGTGATCCAGAAATCCCACTTCTGGGGACCTTTCCAAAAGAATTGAAATGAGGATCTCAAAGAGATATTTGGACAGTCATGTTCATAGCCGTGTTATTCACAAGAGCCAAAAGGTGTCCACCGACAGATGAATGGATGAACGAAATACGGTAGGTACGTACAAGGGAATATTATCCAGCCTAAAAAAGGAAGGGAAGCCTGCCGCTTGCTGCCACATGGATGGACCCTGAGGACATTAAGCCAAGTGGAATAAGCCAGTCACAAAAGGACAAAGACTGTATGATTCTACTTGTATGAAGGATCCCAAGGAGTCAATCTCTCAGAAGCCTAATGGACAGAGGTGGTTGCCAGGGGCTGGGGGAGGGTTTCGGTCTCGCAAGATGAAAAGAATTCTGAAGATTGGTTGCGCAACCAGAATGTACGAATTCTACTGAACCGTACGCTTAAAAATGGAGAAGAAGGTACATTTTATGTTATGTAGATTTTACCGCAATTAAAAAAAAGCAACCCCCAAAGGAAATGGGGTCCTGGGAGGTTGAGCTGGCTGGACGTTGTCTGCCAGGCTCTGGATGAATAACTGTTCTTGCTGTGGCCCTCTGTGTCCGAGGGGACGCTTCCTGGTTCCCTGGGGAAGGCTCCTCTGATCCCCTCAATGCCCAGGGAATTGGGGCATTAGTTGCAGGCGAGAGCAATCCATGCCAGGACGTAACCCACTCAACAGCCATTCATTCCTACCTGTGCTACCTCCTTCATTCCTACCTCCTTCTGTGCTAACGGTTCTTAGTTTTGCACCTTTTTCAGGCAGACAGCAATATGCTCAGGGAAGGTAAAACTGCCCCTGACCCAGAGAACGAACCTCGGGTTCCCTAGATCGGCCATGATAATCCACTTCCTCTTTGTGAGTGATTGGTCTGGGGGTGGGTGTGAGACCTGTTCTGGCCAAGAAGACACGAGACAAGTTCCTGGGGCCTTCTGGAAAAGATGTTTTTCTCTGATAAAAGAGGATGCTAGTGCCCTTTCTCATCTTCCTGCTTTGAATGTGGTTGAGTAGTGCTTCAGCAGCCCTTTTGTGACCATGAGTGACAAGTTCAAGGACAGAGAGCTGACATCCTGGGGATGGCAAGGCAAGGGGACCAAAGAGGCTGTGTCTTTGATGACATGGTTGAACCACACTGTGCCCAGTCTAGCACTGTTAACCCCCAGGCCTCTTTTATTTGTGAAAACTGATGGTCAAGGTTGATGCTATGCTCTGAGCCCAGTGGAACAGAGTGGGACATACTGGGTGTTCTATTTGGCCTCACCCCACCTCAGCTTGGAGGGAACTAAGAAAATGCCTCCACTTCTACTCCTTTGTCTTCCTCTCTTCCAATCCCACCTCCCCTTTTACCAACATTCCTCCCCTTTCGTTTTCTTGAGAAGCTCCTCTTCTTTCTCCTTTGTTGCTGGGGGACCTCATCTCAGACCCATTCCCTACTTCTTACTTCCGCGCCCACCCTCTGCTCCAGCTCTTTGGGGCACCTGCCTTCCCCAAGTGCTCAGTGGCATCCGGGTCTGCCCTGAGTGCTCTCCCCTGGCATCCTGCTGCCTGACTTGTTCCAACACCTCCTCAGGGGCTCGACCCTGGGGAACGTGGTCTGATTCCCTTCCCTCGGCCCCCGCCCCTTGGGGTATGTTGACTGTGACCTCCTATGGGCAGGGACCAGTAGTCAACGTGTCCTTTCTGAATGACATGTTTGCTGCCCTTCCTCAAGAACCTGACCGCCGAGGCCTCTTCCGGGCACATGTGGACCACACGGCATCTACTTCTTATATCCACACCCGGGGTGACCTTGGGGACATTCTGGCCAGAGATCAGGGAAGCCACATCACTTTGTCAGGCTCTGCTTGGTGTCTTCGTTCTTTTTATACCCCAGTGAGCAAAAGAGGCTGATCTAAGACATAGACATGGCCCCCAAGGGATTTTAAACAGGATCCCTTTTATTTTCTACTCAAGATAATATCATGAAATGAGATAAAGTCTCCCTGGTTTATCAGCCCTTAATTGGATGAATCCCCCCCCCCCACCCTCCAAAGTCTGAATAGTGGAGAGGGATGACGACAAAGAGAGTTTTGTCATCAATGGGCAAGCTCTGGGGACCTGACCTGGCCTTCCTGGTTGAAGGCCTTTAGATCAGAAAGGATTACCATGGCCGCAGCCAGTCACAGCTTTCCCTTGCTCATTTGGGACCCGGGGAAAATGGCTTCATCTATTCTCTAATAAGTTAACAGGGGCGCCTGGGTGGCTCAGTCGGTTAAGCATCCAACTCTCGATTTCAGCTCAGGTCACGATCTCACAGTTTGTGGGATTGAACCCCACATCACGCTCTTTGCTGATAGCTCAGAGCCCAGGTGGGATCTGTTCTCTCCCCCTCTCTCTCTGCCTTTCTTGCTCCTGCACTTTCGCTGTCTCTCTCTCTCTCTCTCAAAGTAAATAAACAGTAAAAAAGAAAAAAAAGAAAATAATGGAGTAACAAGCATGCCCACTTTTTCAGGCTTAAGAACAAGATAAAGGAGTTATGCAAAGCACTTTATAGTTTCATTTCCTCCTGTTAGAGTAATAAGGATAAATGATTTCTGGAGCGACACTTCCAAGGCTGTGGGTACCGTGATGGGGAACATTGGAGGAGTCATAAGTTCCTGTCTTTCCCAGGGGAAAGCAGACATGTCATGTGCCAAAAATCCCCGAAGCCCGAGATGCAGGATTTTCCAAGTGGCTCCTGGAGCCAGTAGAGACTCTTATTCCCATTTTACAGATAAGGAAATTGGGGCCCAGTGAGGGTCATTGGTTTGCCCAAGGTCACACGTGTAACAACGCAGTCTGCCTCCAGAATCTGTGCTATTCTGCCTCCGAACAAGATGACTGATGAGCGATTCCATTTCAGGCTCTCTCAGCTGGGCTGCGGGGAGGACTGTTGTGGCTCACATGCGAAGAGCGACGCCTAGATGAATCTCACACTTCTCTGCATCAGGGAGATGGCCCATTCATGTAGCCAGAAGCTCCCCCTGGTCTCCTTGGAACTGGACCACGGTAGCCCCAGAGCCGGGCAGGAGAGGTTGGGGGCTGTCTGGTATGTGAGGAAGGGGTTGTTTCAGGCATCTGTGGTGTGGCCGGGTTCCATCATGACCCTCACCTTCACCATCCTGCTGCTGTAAATACCCCTCTCCTCTGACCCCCTCTGTTCCAGGCCTTTGTCATGATGGCCAAGGTTCACGGTCTCCCGAAGGGTGCTGGGCCTGTGTCTCCTGCGGGGGGTGACTCAGAAAGCCCTGGACCCCCTCCTGGATCGCTTTCCTGCCTTCATCGGGAGAGCAGATATCTCCAAGGGAGAGCACCTTTGTTGTCAGCATTGGCCCAGGTCCTAATCAGACAGGGACAGTGTGTGAGTCAGTGTGAAGGGGGCAAAGCAGCCCCTTCAAGGGGCAGACAAAGCTGCTTTGCTTGGGAAGAACCCAGACATGTCTTCCTGGTGTGGAGGAAAGTTCAGTGTCTATATCGCAACGCTGCTTAGCTGTGTGGCTTTGGGCAAATTTCTTAAGATCTCTGAGCCTCATTTACAAAATAGAAATTAATCATTCTCTAATTAACTAGGTTGATATCTACCAAGGACCTAACACAGCTACTGATTTGTGGCGCGTGGACCACCCTTTCTTTTCCATAGGGACGTCTGAGTGATGGAGGCAGAGGGAATCTGGGGCCGTGCACACAAGTAGACTACGTTTCCCAGGTTCCCTTGCACGTAGGTGGGGCCATGTGACTGAGCTCCAGCCAGTGAAATGGGGCCGAGTGAAGGTGTGTCCATACATGGCCCATAAGATCCTCTTGCCTCATCTTTCATTTCTGTTTCCATGGCCATGACCAGCGGCCAGGAGACCGGCGAGTGTAGTAACCCTTGCAACAGATTTTGGTGGATGGTCAGCAGTCTTCATAACATAATCTCAAAAAAAAAGGAGGATGCACTTGCCTTGTTCTCTCCCCTACCCCCCCTGGTTAAGAGGTGGCTATAATGGCAGGAGCTGGAGCAGCCACTTTGGACCCAGATTGGGAAGCCGCCATGTTGAGGGTGGCTGAGCTGCCCTCCTCGTTCTGGGATGGCTTCTCTGGATTGTTCCGTGAGCGACAAATGTGATTCCAACTTGGTGAGGCGTTGCGTTTTGGGTCTTACTGTCCCCGCAGCTCAGACTCTCCCTTCACAGCTATGCTCCTGCTGCTGATGGACTCCTTAGCCGGCAGAGGATTCAGAAGAGAAGGTACCTCTCTTACGCATCATCTTGGTCTTCTTATAGGACGCGCCTCAGAAATAGAAGGAGACTTTCCATCAATATCTGAAGGGAGTCTCATACTCAGGCTGGTTCCTCCCCAGGATTTCTCCTAGACAGTCCAGCACCCCCTCAACCAGTAGCATTCCTGGTCGCCTGTGCTGATATCGTGAAGACAAGTCATCGCCTTGACCCCCAGCGAGGATCTCGAACTCGGATCGTGCCAAGAACGCTTGTAGCAGAGCAGTAAGGCTGGAAGAAACTACAGCATGAGCCCCGTATGCTTGGAATGGCTAAAGAAATAAAAAGGAGGCATAAAAAAAAAAAAACATAAAGAATAGCACACCAGGTTTTTTTCATTTTCAGTTTTTTTCATCATACAACCCGCACCTGGTATTGATCCGGTAATACTCCAACGCAAAACAACTCATGCAAAAACCTCATCACAAAGCCTCAGAAAATGCCAGAAATGTGCGTCTGGTTAGACTTTGTGATTTTCTGAAGAAAGAAAACGAGCTTAAATATTGTAATTGGACTCACATGTCTCCCGTGGCCCTGAACATGTGCTTTCAGGATGCTGCTTGATTTAATGGCCCTATCAGGGATGCCGTTCATTTTCCAGAATAAATGGGGCCTGTTAGCCAAGAAATAGATCCGTTGGTTCTTGTAGGGTGGTTTTTTCTTCCCCTCCTGTGATTCCACTTAAGCCAAAGTGCTTGGGAATCGGAGATGTGCGCAGGACTTTCGACGCATGTTGGTGAGCAGGAGTCTAAGGCCGCCTTGGTGCTTTACAGACGAGGGAGGTGGCCCAGAGAGGCCGGGGGACCCGCCCGTGGAAGCAGCTGGTAAGGGTCAGCAGTGGCATTGGTACATACATTTCGGTTTTCTCAGCCTGTTGAAGAAGAAGAAGCAGACTCTTGCGTTTATGAGCTGACTCCACTCCTGCCGTAAAGATCTCTGTGCTCAAAGGCGGACCGTAACTAAGCAGTCGGGAGGCGCCTATTATTTCCATCTGGTGGGGTGTGTTTCAGACATGGCCCTCAGAATGGATTCTTTGTTTGTTTTTTTCTTTTTTAAGATGGTGATGAAAACCTGCCCCACTTTCAGCCCTGTAGAACCGGCCCCTGCCCCTGGCCTGCCCTGGTCCTGCGTGGCGGTGGGAAGACGAGGGCCATGGCAGGACCCGGGGCTGGGTTTCCTGCATGTTGGCTGAATGGGGGAGTGGCAGCCATTTACTTTCGAGTGAGAATTTTGTGTCTCGTGCTCCGCGCCTGGGGGTGTTGGCGTTTTAGGCTGGGGTTCCCCTGGTGGGGTAAAGGGTTTGATTCTCTGTTAGCAAGTTTCAGGGATCAGAAGGTGGGCCGGGCAGGCTGGGAGGTCTCCAGGGCTCTCCCAATCTTCTTATGCCCCTGTTCCCTGTGTCAGCCTGCGAATAAGGCCTGGGGAATAGCTTTCTCGACCAAGCCTGGGAAGAACATGCCAGATGAACCAGAGCTGTCAATCCATCTGCTTTCCGCCATCTTGAATTTCAGGGTAGAGTGCTTACCCCTTCTCTTCTAGAACTCTCCCCAGTCCTGGCTGGCCTCCCTGCAAACCCGTGCCTCCACTTGGAAATGGTAGCCTCAGTGAAGGAGTGTGGATGGTTCGGGGCCGCCCGTTCACCCATCAGGAAAGCTGCTTGTCGTGTGAACTCAATCCAGTGTCACCTGCTGTGTCAGCTTGTGCCTTGGGAGGCATCTCTGTCCAGCAAGGATGCCGCTTTTTTGGGTTAGTCTTTGTAGGACACGTCTGACCAAGAGTTCTTTCTCTTAGCTAACCTTGTGCAACCCCCCCCCCCCACCTGCTTGAGAGAGAAATTCTTTGCAACAGTTACTGGTTCTCCTCTGGACGAAAGGGTTCTGATTTTGGATGAAATTGGACCTCCCCCGCTCCCTGCCCCATCCTCACTGTGTCTCATCCACAGCTCTGTCCTTGCTCAGATGATCCTGTATTTCTAGAGTCCAAACGGAGGGGGCCGGCAGCCTCAGGCTGATCCCCCGAGAGCGCTTCTGGGGACTCCAGAGAGGGTCCGAGACATCTCGACACTCAGCCAGCATGAGCCAACTGCACTGTTCTCGGCTTCATTTTTTCTTAATTAGCTCTAATTACTCTGTCATCATAAATGTACTGACATCGAAAGCCTTCAAGTTCCTTTAAGCAGCTGGCAGTAATCGGCCTCATTAATCTTGCTGATTCCCATCTTTTGAAGATTGCTGGTTTGCTTTAGAAACGATGCTCTGTTCGGAGCCAGCTTCCCACCTCTCAATGCCTGGCTCAGCGTTAACGGTGAAAATGTGGCCGAGCCCCTGGGGGCCTGTCAACACCCCCTGGGGCCTGTCATCTCTTCCCAGGTCTGGGGTGGGGGAGGTGCCCCTTCCTGGGAGAGGTCAGGAGGCCCCTCTGTGAGGTCACGTGCGTGAAGACAGGGCACAGGGCATCACCCAGGTCTGCCTTGGTTCGTCTCGGCTCCCTTGGGCCAAGGTCCTGCGGTCACAGTCACTTAAATATTGAATCTTGGGCATCCATCCACCTCACTCTACTGTGTCTTGCACCTGGGATTCCCAGCTGTCCAGTATCCCCCTCCCACATGGGCTCCAAGGATATGGCCAAGCCTTGTCAATCCTGTCTTCTTTTTTAGATAGTCTTTGGTAGTGGGGCCAGCTGGGGCACCCATGGAGTTCAGACGCTAAGGTAGCAAGTTCTGAACCAGGAAGACTTGGATAACATTCATTTTTAAAATTTATATTATTTATTTTTAATTTTGTTTAATGTTTGTATTTATTTTTGAGACAGAGAGAGACAGAGCACGAGTAGGGGAGGGGCGGAGAGAGAGGGAGACACAGAATCTGAAGCAGGTTCCAGGCTCTGAGCTGTCAGCACAGAGCCTGACGCGGGGCTCGAACTCACGAACCACAAGATTATGACCTGAACCAAGTTGGACGCTTAACCGACTGAGCCACCCAGGCGCCCCTATGTATTTATTTTTAAAGTTTACTTATTTATTTTGAGAGAGCGAGTGGGGATGAGGCAGAAAGAGAGAGAGGGGGAGAGAATCCCAAGCAGGCTCTGCACTGTCAGCACAGAGCCCGATGTGGGGCTGGAACTCACGAGCTGTGAGATTGTGACCTGAGTCGAAATCAAGAGTCAGACGCTTAACCGAATAAACCACCCAGGCACCCCCAAATAGTGTTTATCGAGGGTAGGCTGAGGCAACGTAGAGAAGAGGGTGAGGAATCCGTACAGGGGACCCTTGGACAACACAAGTTTGAACTGCAGCGGTCCGCTTACACACAGGCTTTTCCGATATAGTGCAGCACCATAAATGTATTTTCTCTTCCTTAGGATTTTCTTGATAATGTTTTCTTCTCTCTAGCTTATTTTACTGCAAAAATACAGTATGTAATATATGTAACATACAAAATGTGTGTTCATTGACTATATGGTATTGGTGAGGCTTCCAGTCAACTGTAGGCTATTAGTAGTTAAGTTTTTAGGGTGTTAAAAGTTGTATGTGGATTTACGATTGTGCAGGGGGTGGGTGTCCCTAAACCCTGCGTTGTTCAAGGGTCATCTGTATATAAATGAGGGGGGCTAAGGTCATGGCTGGGCCTGTGGTACTGAGTGCCTAGCCCATGAGACAAGTTAAGGCTGGAAGTGGGGTGTGAGCAAGGATTCTGGGAGCAGGATGGAGTGTGTGTATATGTGTATATGTGTGTATATGCATATACATATGTGTACATGTGTGTGTAAGTAATAGCGTGTGTATATGATATGTATATGGGTATGTGTGTATATACACGTATGCATATGTGAGTGTGTACGTGTGTGTGGGTAAGTGTTGCGTGTGTATGTGTGAATGTGTGTGTGTTGTGCATGTGTGTATGTGTGTGTTCGTACAGAGCTGAGTACGGAACCAGGGCTGGGAAGAGTGAGCGAACGTTGGAGCTCCTTCCCTGTGTGCCTGATGGACGCACCGAGAGCAAGCAAGCCAAGGGTGTAATGAGAGCCAGGACCTTTAGAGTGAGTTCCCTGGGGGCTGGGCTGACCTTTGACATTGGTCGTCAACATGTGCAGAGCCCTCCTTCTGGACCTCAAACCAGGCTCAGCTCCCTGCACTCCTGGCAGGGGTTGGGTCTGCCTTCATCCCCTCTGACATCCGATGGTCTTAACTCCTCGTCTCAGATCTTTTCTCACTCAAGACCTTGAGAGACCTTCACGCAAACTGAGTTCTTGATGTTCTACCTTGACAGCTCCTGGCGGGCTCCAGACAAACCCCAACTAATGGTTGCACGACGCAGGGAGGTCTCTTCCCTCCTCTTCCACACACACATCAGATGTCTTCTTCTCACAGTATCAGGCCTCATTCTCCTCTAAGGCATGAGAAGCTCATTTCAGTGTCCCTCACCTCCAACCAGGTGAATTGTCAGTGGTACTACAAGTGGCCTCCATTTGCCATGTGCTGGCCATCCTACTCCACAGATATTTTCTCCCTGAATCCCTCCAATCGATGGGGGGTAGGGGGCAGTTCCATTCTACAGATGAGCAAATAAATGTACAGGTTACACATTTTACCTGTAGGCCAACAAGGTTAAGTGACAGAGGCAAGAATTGTTTTCCTTTTCTTTTTTGTAAAGTTTATTTATTCATTTTGAGAGAGAGAGAGAGAGAGAGGGAGGGATAGAGAGAGAGAGAGGGAGAGAGAGAATCCCAAGCAGGCTCTGTGCTGTCTTCATGGAGCCTGGCACAGGGCTGAATCCCACGAACCGTAAGATCATGACCTGAGCCCAAATCAAGGGTCAGATGCTTGACCGACTGAGCCACCCAGGCTCACCAAAGGCAAGAATTGAGTCCAGGTTTGGGTGCCCAGATCTTTACCTTTCCATGATGTCATACCATCTGCCAAGCCAATGGCTTGCTTGGCACCAATATGTACCAGGAGGTGGGCCACAAAGAAGCACACTGTCAGTCACTGTACCGGGAGGGTTTCCAAGAGGACGCACAGCCCCTGCCTTTGACAATGGCCAATCACATCACCTGTTACCACGTGAAGTTTCTGTTTTCATCGGAAAACAGTGCCGAACCTGGACTAAGCCCATTGTCAACCTCTAGCCTATGCCCTTTTGGTCATAGGGCACCCCTTGCATGGAATGCTTTCCCCCTTTTAGCTATTTTAAAGAATTAACTCTTTTTTTTTAAATTTTTTTTTTAACATTTATTTACTTTTGAGACAGAGAGAGACAGAGCGTGAACGGGGGAGGGTCAGAGAGAGAGGGAGACACAGAATCGGAAGCAGGCTCCAGGCTCTGAGCAGTCAGCACAGAGCCCGACGCGGGGCTCGAACCCACGGACAGTGAGATTGTGACCTGAGCCGAAGTCGGCCGCTCAACCGACTGAGCCACCCAGGCGCCCCCTTAATTGTTTTTTGAATGTTTGTTTATTTTTGTAGGAGAGAGAGACAGAGCGTGAGCAGGGGAGGGGCAGAGAGAGAGGGAGACACAGAATCGGAAGCAGGCTCCAGGCTCGGAGCTGTCAGCACAGAGCTCGACGTGGGGCTCGAACTCACAGACCGCGAGATCATGACCTGAGCTGAAGTCGGACACTTAACCGACTGAGCCACCCAGATGCCCCAAGAATTAACTCTTTTATTCAGAGATTATTGGAGATGTACACGCACGTGAAAGTAATCATTTGGCCATCTGGTATACCCTTTTCCACGTTTACCCCAATGGTAACGTCCTGCAGACCACAGAATAGTCTCACCACCAGGAAACTGATATTGACCTCATTCAGCTGTTCCCAGCTTTACACGTACTTACGTGTGTGTGTTTACTTCTACGCAATTTTATCACGCGAAAGTTCGAGTATCTATCACCACGGTCAAGATGCAGACAGAACCATTCCATCACCAGAAGGATTCCTTGTGTGGTCCTTTTCCAACCACACATACCTCCTACCCACCGCCATTTTATGTTAATCTGGATCTTTCAGCCAGCCCTGCACTGGCTGTGACGCCTCCTTGAAATTTGCCGCCTCCGGCTCAGGCATCTGCTTCCTGTCTGGGCCGCCATGTGGCCTTTAGCATTTGCTACCTTGGAAGTAATCCTGAGTCCTGGGAAAGAGAGAGAGGCCTTTGCAGTCAGAAAGACCCACTCAGATTCCATACCCTGCAACTCTTTTACTGCATGGCCTTGGGAAAGTGACTCCTATATCACTGTGCCTCAGTTTCCTAATCAATATGATGGGAAGATCGTGCCAACCTCCTGGGGCCTGGGGAGATCATTCAGTGACGTAATGCATATGAAGTGCCCAGCCCCCCCCCCCCCCCCCCCAGCACATGGCGGGCCCTCTTTCTGTGTGACCCAGCTGGACTGTGAGACCTTGAAAGCAGGTGACTCCATCCAGAGATGGTCGCTGTTTGGTCCCTTCTTTGGGCCCTGTGTCTGGATGGAGTTTGTTTATTTATTTATAAGTTTATTTATTAATTTTGAGAGAGAGAGAGAGAGAGTGTGAGCAGGGTAGAGGCCGAGAGGGAGAGTAAGAATCTCAAGCAGGCTCTGTGCTGTCAGCCCGGAGCCCGAAGCGGGGCTTGAACCCATGGAACTGTGAGATAGTGACCCGAGCTGCAATCAAGGGTCCGATGCTCAACCGAATGAGCCACCCGGGTGCCCCCTGGACCGAGTTTAAAAGAGACAGTCCTTGGGGCGTCCGGGCGGCTCAGTCGGTTAAGCGTCTGACTCCTGATTTTGGCTCCGGTCATGATCTCGCTGTTCATGAGATTGAGCTCCGCATCTGGCCTGCTTGCGCTTCTCTCTCTCCCTCCCTCTCTCTCCCTGCCCCTTCCCCTCTCTCTCTCTCTCTCTCTCTCTCTCTCTCAAGATAAATAAACATCAAAAAAAAAAAAAAAAAAGAGAGAGAGACAGTCCCTGCTGGAACTGGAAAACACACCATTGGGAAAACAGATGTCACTTTGCCCCCATCCAGCCTTCCTGCTTGGTAATAAGGTGTCCATGAATCAGCAGATCCAGGCTCTGTCTATTCCGGGCAGAAAAACTCTGGGCTGGCAGTGGGATGAGGTGGGGGTGGGGGTGGGCTGTCCCTTCCGGGGCCCGCCCCTCGGAACGGCCTCCCTCCAAAGCCTCCTGCCCTCTTCCTGCCAGCAGCTCCTCCCTGCAGCTGACAGAAGTGATTACTGCCTGTGAGTGATAATATAATTCAGTTCCCCTCAAGGAGAGATGCTATCAGAGAGGCTTTTTTAAGAGGAAAAAATATATACTATACTGGTTGAAAAGGGCTATCTTTCTTCCTGGAAGAACAGTTATTAATCTCTTCCTAGTACATTTTCATATCATTTTGGACACTTATTTCCAGGCCGTGATATTATAAAACCAGGCGTCTGTGTCAGCTTTGATGCGGTGGAACATGCTGGAACATGAAAAGGCGTAATTACTGCTGTGGCCATTGGAATTGCTAACGAGATCCTGACATTTTCAAATCGGACCCATTTCTCAGTGATCCAGAAGTGAGCCCTGCAGCTGTGTGGGCTGCATGTGAATGAGGCAGCTCCCAGCTCAGGGGGGAAGGAAGGAGAGAGGGTGGGCGGGGGTGAGTTCTATTCTTTGAGCTGAACCCCGGCGACAGGAGCTGAGGCTTGGGACCGGATGGGACCTGATGGGACGGACCCTCTGTCTCAAAGCTGCCTCCTGCCACCCGCAAGGGAGGACGTTTATTCTGGGCTTTTGGGTCATTGTTTTCCGATTTAGGGTGGCCAATTCAGTAAGTGGTTCAAGGAAGACTCACTCTGTGTCCTGCGCGCTGGGGGGGACAGCAGTGACCGAGGTCTCCTCCCCATCCCCCACCCGCTGCAACCATGCTTTCTCTCCCTCATCCTGTAAGTGCCGGAGCCACCGCTGGAATTTGCTAGAAATGCAGATCCTCGGGCTCCGGCCCCCCGCACGCTTACGGAGTCTGGAACTCTGGGGGTGGGGACCCAGGGACCTGTGTCAGGGAGCCCTCCGGTGATGCTCATGCACCTGTTGTTGGGGAGCCCCTGCCTTTATCTTCCTCTGCCTGTCCTGGGGCTTCCAGGTTAAAATGCAGACCCCTGGCCCGCCTCTCGTGGGGTGAGGTACAAGTGGAAGAAGCTGGGGTGGCTGCTGTCCCTGAGCTGCCAGGGTCCCACACTCCTGCTCTGTAACCGGTTTCCAGCTGCTCTGAAAGCTGGGGGGGAGGGGGGTTGCTGGAAACCTCATGGGCCCCTTGACTCTCTAAATGGAACAGGTGCATGTGAAGCCACAGGCAGCGAACCCTCACGCAGGCTGTGGGCTGGGCTGGCCCCTAGAGTGGGGGGCTGCGAGCAGGGCCGCGGACCGTTGGAACTGGGGGGTGGGGAAACCAGAAGCAGACCTGAGGGAGGGGGTCAGAGAAAAGGCAGCAAGGTCAAACGGATGTTCTTTCTGCACCCCTCGAGCCTGGACATCCTCCCGTGTCCCCTTGACAAATGGCACCGATATTTGAGAAAACAAACCTGGCAGTCGTGCCGGGTTCCTCTTTCTCTCTCTCGGGGCAGAAGGTGTCGAACAAATCGCCCCAAACACGGTGGATGTTTTACTCTCTCCTCTCCTGGCGCTGGGGTTGATCTGGCTCGGCGTGGTGGCCCTCACTCGGGGTTCCTCATTCTGCAGCGGGGGGCCTAGACGGAGCCTTAGTTTTCAGATGTTCCTGGACAAAACGGACTCCTCTCCCCTCCCACCCTGCCGGCTATTTTTTGGAGGGTGGGGGGCAAAATGACTCAAGGCTGACCCTGAGGACCGGGGCCTGGCTGTGGGTCACAGTCCTCCCTTAGCCAACTGTGGTGGGGCTTGGGCAGACCCTGGGACAGTCCTCAGGTACCTGACAGGTTGCAGACGCCTCATTGGTGATGGTGATAGCCAGAGTAAGTGGCCGGTGGACAGGGAAGCAGGGGGTGACAGGGCGAGAACGACCAGGGGCCCTTGTCGCTGGCAGGAGCTGGGCTTCCCTGGATGCTAAGAGCCACGGGACCCCCTGCGCGGACAGCCGACCAGAAGCGCCTGGAACCATCCAGAGAGAGTTTCAGGAGACCCCGCCGACGCCATCTTTTTTGTTACGTTCTCAGATTTTTCCGAATATTCGAGGCTGGCTACGTATTAGGTGTGCAATCGGAAACAAAACCATTTCATAAGGCAAACTGAGCTACGATTCTGCTGAGGATGGGAATGGAGAATGTTCCCCTGAGGGAGACGCATGAATCACGCCGGCCTGGGTGCAGGGGATTGTGGGTGCAGGTGTTTGGCGGGGGAAGGCCTCTGCGGACCGCCCTCCTTCGCTCTCGGCTGGGGTTCTGCGGGACAAACTCTACGTCCAGATCTGTGTCAAGACGCCCAGGGCCTTGGCAGGCTTTTTGTTTTTGTCTCGGGCCACGGCTGAGAGTCCTCTGGCTCCTGGGAGGGGATGCTTTTGGAGTCAACACTCGGCTGGCGCCTTGGTGACTGAGAAGACCTTACGGCTGCAGGACTGACCTCTCAGCCATTAGGGCCGCAAGAAGGCGTGCACACCGTGTCCCATGGTGAGGACCCGGTCTTCGAGCCTGAAGCAGCCGTGAATCGTGAACACGGGCGGCCATTCTCCAGTCCCTTTGAGGCCCTTACGCTCCCGCCCCAGCCTCTTCCCCATTTCCCCTACTTCACACTTCTCTAGCTGCTGCTCGCTGACCCCATTTCTGTTCCTCCTACACACGAACCTCGTCTCTCACGCCCCTACCCCCTCACCCCAGGGCCTTTGCACATGCTGTCCCCGCCCCCAGAAAAATCTCTGCCCTCCGATCTTCAGCCAGTCACCAACTTCTCACCACCCGGGCCTTGTCACTTTGTCTTTGTTCCACAGCTTCCTCCCCCCATCGCTTTCATTTTTAAAAAATGTTTAGTTAGAGAGAGAGAGAGAGAGAGAGAAAGCATGTGCAACTGTGTGAGTGATTGGGGGAGAGACAGAGAGAGAGAGAGAGAGAGAGAGAGGGAGAGAGAGAATCCGAAGCAGGCTCTGCACTGACAGCACAGGGGCTCAATCTCACAAACTGTGAGATCATGACCTGAGCCGAAATCAAGAGTCTGACGCTCACGCGACCGATCCCCCCGCCAGGCGCCCCGCCCCGGTCACTTTCTAGCCAGCTCTCCCGCTTCTTCTTCGTGAACCTCATTGTGGTCTGAAATTATATTCTGTCAAGTTATCTCTGTTTCTCTCTACTGAAGCGAAATGTTACCCATGACAGAGAACCCACCTGTTCTGTTTTACTGGGAATCCGCAGCGTCTAGTCTGGTGTCCCCAGTGCAGCGCAGGTGCTCCATCAGGGACTCTTGAACAAGTTACTCCCCTGCGTCTTTCTGTCCCTCAGGCGGTACCACCCCCACCTCTGGTGCTCCCTGCGTCCCCCCTGCAGGCTCGACAAGCCTGAAACTGACCAGGGGTAGCAGGGGGCAGGCAGGTAGCAAGAAGGGTAAGGGATGGTGATCATCTGGTATGTTCGTCCACTGAGGTTCTCTTCTCAGTGGAGTATCCGAAGTCAGCCCTTGCAGAAGGAGAAGGGAAAGGAGGCGGGGAGGGTCCTCACATGCCTGGGGCAGCAGAGGAACTGGTAAAGTGTTTCTGTACGAAGGGAGCGAGGGAGGTCTCCAGATAAAATTCCTGGCGGCCAACCTGCTGAAGACCTCGGAGGGGAGGGAATCAGAGAGGCGTGACAGCCGGGGTGAGCTCAGGCCTGACCACGAACCAGAATGGCCTTGGCAGCCGCTGGCTAGCGTAACTGGAGGGGGTCTACGTGCAGGTGCGATCAGGCAGACCCCTACCGAGGTCTGGGTGGTGTCTTTCTGAGATTTCACCTTTAAGGCAGGTGGCCAAAGAGAAAGCGTGTAGCTTTGAGAGGCGGATTCCACGTGACCGGAGCGCAGGGCAACGAGGTCAGCGGTAGATAACGGGGGCGTCCCACAGCCAAGGGCACCCGTGGAAAAGGAAAGCTGGGCTTCCTGACCAAGGACAGCCTCCCACTCAGCAGCGTGAAGCAGAGCCGGGACGTGAAAATGCAGAGGCAGAAACAGGTCCCGTGAGAGGAGGCCACAGTCACATCAGACAGTGAGCGCAAGGGAACGGGGGAGTCTGGGGAGGCCGGAGGCACGACGGCCTCTGGAAAGTGCTGGTCCTGGTGGCCCAGGGAGCCCGAGGAAAAGATGTTGCCAGGGAGTCGGGAACCGGGATCCGGGCGGAAACTTTGGTGGCAAGACTTGGCTCCTCCTGGGGATGAGCTTGGTGTTTCCCTGTTCCACATCAGCCCAGGTGGCTAGTTTAGGGACCCAAATCCCAGGCTACACTGGTGACCTCCATCCCTTTCCTTTCCTGCCCCCTTTCTCAGAACTGGCCAGAGAGGTCTGTGTGTGTCTGTATCTGTAAGGCGTGTAGACCGTGGACTTCTCTGGGGTGTCACAGGGCCCGGCACGCAGTAGGTGCTTCATCAATATTTGTTCCCACTTGACGTTTTCCTGCTTCTTCTCAAGTATCCCCCCCACCCCCAAACACTGCTTTAAAGCTCCAGTTAAAAAAAAAATTTTTTTTATGTTTATTTATTCTGAAGGAGAGAGAGAGAGACAGAGCGTGAGCAGGGGAGGGGTTAGAGAGAGAGAGGGAGGCAGAGAATCCGAAACAGGCTCCAGGCTCTGAGCTGTCAGCATAAGAGCCCAGCCTGACCTGGGGCTCGAACTCACGGACCGTGAGATCACGACCCGAGCTGAAGTCGGACGATTCTCTGACTGAGCACCCCCTTAAAGCTCCAGTTTAAAGGTGGAGTAATAAGTCTTGGACACAAGCTACCCCCCCCCACCCCCGCCTTAGGGACAATTCTGACCAAGTGCCCCTTCCTGCCTCCCCCAGCCGCTGGTGCAGAGGCCCAGCCATCCGCACGAGACACGCGGCTGCTTCGGCTCCACGTCGTGCTTTTGGAGCCGTGCCAAACAGTGGCAGGCGGTGGAGTGTGGGGAGTGCATAGTGGTTTGCAGGGACTTGGACGCGACACCGAAACCGCGTTCTCCTGGAGACGTGTCTACCCCACGGGCTTTGCCAGGTTGGCCGTTTTGCCGTGAGGCAATCGAAGCCAGTTCTTCCTTTCCTTAGCTGGTGCTTTTGCTGGAGAAAACAGCGCATGCCTCCTCCACTAGCCCGTCCATCAGGGAGGGTTTGCTCCGTGCCGGACGTGGCTGCGGCCACCGAGGCCACACGCTTTGCCGGCACAGCCCGTAATACTCACAGCTGCCATGGATCTGCTCGGATGGGCTTCACGCTGGGTGCTCTTCTAGGAGCGGCTTCTGTTCGTCAAGCCCTCGTGCATGTGCACGGCGCTGCGCTAAGCGCTTAATCTCAGGCCGTCCTCCCAGCAACACTGGGTATCATATCCCCGTTGACAGGTGAGGATCGCGGGATTCCCCCAAAGTTACCCGCCTGGCGACTAGGAGAGTCAGTCGGGGTGGGATCTCGCGCACCTGCCCCCGATGCCGATCTGCCGGTCTAACCTGCGCGGGGGGGGGGGGGGGGGCGGTGAGCCCCTCCTGATAAGCTGTGCTCTGGCATGCTGCCGGTGCAGGGGTGGGTAGGGGAGGAACTTCACAGGGGCCTGGCCTCAGCTGACGTGGTCAGGTGGGTGTCATTTGTCTGGAGAATAAGCGAGGAAGGGTGGGTCTGGGCGGAAAGCAAGCTCTGGCAAATTCCAAAGAGAAGGGGGAACTCGAAAGGAAAGCTCCTTCAGGTGCGGGCCTTTGCCATGGCGAGATCCCTAGGCATAGAATGTGGTGGCGAGGGTGCTGGGCCCTGACAGTGGTAGCTCAGGGAGGTGACCACTGGGGATAGGGCAGCCCAGGCCCCTGTGACACCTTTGGCCCGGGGGCAAGGTGAAAAGAGCCCCTGTGGAGGCCACGTAGGAGTTGCTGTTACTCCCTGGGGGTCAGAGAGAAGCAGGTGAGGGCCCTGGTTCGTTCTTCCCCCTTTTCCTTTCTCTGTCCTGCTCGTTCTCCTCTCCTTCCTTCTGCTCATCTCTGTTTACCTCTCTCTCTCTCTCCCTCTCGGTCCGTCCATGTGTCCATCTATCTATCCGTCTATCCCCTGATCCGTGGGATGGTGGCGTTGGACCAGAGAACCCCAAGGGTCCACGCAAGCTGGACTGTCCCACGAGTCTAGGAATCTCTGACTTGGAGCCGGGAAACCTCCTGGAGGCCCTGAGGAGATGCTAGGGTTCCTTTCCAACTTGCCAACCCGTTTGGCAGCCACAGATGGGCCTCTGGGGCGGAAGGGAAGCCAGGAGCCAAGAGGCTGCCTCGCACGAGTGAGTGATTTGTACAAGGATGATTTGTGAGGGCAGCGCTGGGGGCAGCGGGGCTCGGGTTTCCTGGGGCCGCTCGCGAACCCCGACATCTACTGTTTTTCACTCCAGCGAGACCGAGCTGCTCCAGACAGGCCCCTGCCGACTGTTTTCAGCTGTGCTGGGAAGCGTGGCGGCCGGCTGTGTTCCCTCTTGGAGCTCTCTCGGGGACAGCGCAGCACATGGCAGCTGCTCGAGCGAGGAAGCTAGCGGATTCTACAAGGGGGCCCCAAATTCCAAACGACCCCTTCCGAGCAGCCGGATTTGCATTGCGAGGTGTTACCCTCACTTCCAAGAAACGTCTGCCCTAGATCTGGAGCAGGGCTGTCTTGCTCGGCCCGCCCTCCGGGGCCTGAACCGCGTTGCTTCCTGAGTCTTGACTTCACAGGGGAGCTCTGCAGGGGAGAAAGCTCCGTGGCCAGAAGTCAGGACACTTCCACGGGAAACGTGGGTCTGCTGCTTCTTGGCCAAGTGACCTCGGACAAGTCACTTCCCTCTCCAGGGCCTCGGTTGCCTCATTTGTGACTTGGGAAGCGTGTGTCCTTTCAAGATCTGATGCTCACTGAGTACCTCATTCGCAGTTTTCTCAGAGAAGAGTGCGCGGCTCTCTCTGCTCTCTTGGCCTGCTGCCGGTGTTGGCAAAAGGTATGGGCATAAAGAAACACAGTAGCGGCAAATACCATCGATCCCCAGGTCAGGGGCAATGTCGCAGTTCGGCCTAGATGTAGTGACAGGTAGTGAGCGGTCCCGGCCCTGACAGAAGGGTTTGGGGAGGCCCAGGGAGGCAGCTGACGGGGTAGGTAGGTCCATGTGGACCCCTGCAGCACCTCCGGCCTGGGCGAGAAGGTGAAGGTGGGTGGGGGTTTGTCCCCCCACCTTTACCAGACAGCTTCCCCTGGACAATAGTCCTTAGCACAGAGTTGAACACCCAGAAGTCGTCATTGAATATTTAGATTCACGTAGGGAGAACCATCGCGACTGAAAAGGCCTTTTTGGGGGCGCCTGGGCGGCTCAGTCGGTTGAGCGTCCGACTTCGGCTCAGGTCATGATCCCGTGGTTCCTAGGTTCGAGCCCCATGTCGGGCTCTGCGCTGACAGCTCGGAGCCTGGAGCCTGCTTCCGATTCTGTACCTCCTTCTCTCTCTGCCCCTTCCCCGCTCGCACTTTGTGTGTGTGTCTCTCTCTCTCTCAAAAATAAACATAAATTAAAAAAAAAATAAAAATAAAAGTGTGTGGTTTATGGGGAGCCTGGGTGGCTCAGTCGGTTAAGCGTCCGACTTCGGCTCGGGTCATGATCTCGTGGTTCGTGGGTTCGAGCCCTGCGTCGGGCTCTGTGCTGACTGCTCGGAGCCTGGAGCCTGCTTCCGATTCTGTGTCTCCCTCTCTCTCTGTGCCTCCCCAGCTCGCACTCTGTCTCTGTCTCAAAAATAAATAAAAACTTAAAAAAAGAATAAAAAGACAAGGCCTTTTTACATTGCAGGGACAAAAGACAAGCAAGGGGAGGGGCGAGGGGAGGAGTAGGTGGATTCGGGCCACGTTGACTTAGCAGAGTTGGAATCCCCTTCTCAGCTTAGTCCCACAAAGGACGTCCTACCTGGTATGTGGGAGACAGGGCCCCTGTCTGCTGGTCTTCGGCTCGCCTGCTTGGCTCCCGCCTCTCTGATTCCTGGGTCAGGCGTGTGATGTAGAGCAGTGTCTCCCGGAAATCAGCCCCACCATTGAAGGTGGAGATCCCGAGAAAATAAAAGACCAGGGTGAGTTCCGGCCCATCCTCACAGGTTGCAGGATGTCTTTTCTCTTCCTGACTTCATATCCATCATCCCTTCCTGACCATCTGCCCTGTGGACTTCAGGCTTCTGCACCAGACACGGAAGCAACACCCTCTCGTGGCCCACGTGACCAGCTCCCCCAGGTGCCCAAGGCCAGGTCCCTAGGTACACATCTGGTGGGTCTCATTCTCTGATCTCTGCTTCTCCTGATACAGGAAGTGAATGGGAAAGAGAGTGAGAAGGTGACAGGAATGAGAATAATGGTGGAAGAAGAGAGCCATAGTGATGGGGAGCCACAGAAAGGTGTGGGCAGGGGAAAGGACTGGGAGGGCCAAAAGCGAGGAGCAGGAGCCCAGCCAGCTCTGCAGGCAGAAGCAGGGACTTTGTGCAGTAAGTTGGCGGTGGTTAGTTTTGCTGGGGATGAAAAATAGAGATTGCTTTTGGCCTGAGACTGCTTTGCTTTGGCTGCGACTCATGAACTGGGCTGAGACTTCTCTATTCTGAGGACTCTGGTTCCTCCCCCTTTTCTCATGCCTGTAGTTCTCAACCCTGGCTGCACACTAGAATCACCTGGGACCTTTTAGAAATGCTGATGGCCAGGCACATGCCCGGACAATTAAATCAGGATCTCTGGAGCATGGCCCAGGTGCTGGGTTTTGGCAAACACTTCCCAGGTGATTGTGTTGTGCAGCCAGTTTGAGAATGGTGTGTGTGTAGTAGAAACACCCTAAGGTGACCCCCAGTGAGCCATGCCCTTGTATAACCTCCGCCCTTGAGTGCAGGTGAAGCCTGTGACTTGCTTCTAACCAATAGCATGTGGCAAAAATAACAGGATGCCATTCTCTTGGTTAGGTTACGTTATATATGGGGGTGGGGCCTTGTGGATAAACATCCTAGCTTCCTGTCCTTCTGAGGGATAATTCTGAAGGCACTTCAGATGTTTCTCAGAGGCCGAGTGTCTAGACAGAGTCCGTCTGGATCGCGGAGACTGTTTTTGGCTGTGTGGGAAAGTGTGATGCTGGCTGTGTTTCGTCTCTGAGATCGCCAGGAGACAGCAGAACACATGTTAATCGTTATCCTCAAAATACTGGTGACCTTGATAACTCATCCTTTATCAATTTGTCCTTCCTTCTGTCTTCTCTCTACATGCTGCCTTTTTCTTGCTTCCTGGGATCACCTCCCAAGTAAACTCCCTGCACCCAACTCCTTGTCTCAGGCTCTGCTTTTGTGCTAACACGGCGTCCTTTGGAGTCCCCAGGCACAATGCAAACATGAGAAGTAGGGCCTTGGAGCCATTTTCATGCCATAGGACCTCAACATGAATCTTTCCATTTAGGTGGGGGGGGGGTGGGCAGGAGGGGAGAGGAGCTTCCAGATGGTGCATTTAGTAAAGAGGGGTCATTATTGGAGAATGAGGGGACAGCAGGGGACAGCAGGGGCAGGGTGGGAGACGCACACCTGATGGGACCCTGTCCTGCTCTGAAGGTGACCGTCCCCCAATTCTTCTTCCATAGATTCTCAGCCTCTTTGTTCTGAAAGTGTTTGCTCACTTTGGCCCCTCTTAGGGTCTGCAGTTACTGACCTGTCACTGTCATGAGATCTGTGCTATGTGGCCAACCGCACTGAGTTGGAGCGTCAGGTCCTGTGGAAGAATGTGCTGTGGGGGAGAAACACTGGGCTTTGTGTTGGAAAATAGTTCTCGATGCCCCTTTGCCATGTGCCTTTGGACAACACACTTCTCCTCTTGGGTTTCACCTTCCTCGTCCAAACAACGGGGATGGTACGTACCTCGCACAGTGATTTTGAAGGTTTAGTGACCAAGTAAATGGACATCGTGTGTTTTGAAAACATTCGTTCAAAGACTGGAGGGCATAGCATGATATCATACACGAACATCCCTGTGCCTTGTTCCCCCGACTATTTTTATCCGTTCTGCCAGGGGGGCAAGGTCAGATGAGAAGCTGGTTTTTAAAATAAAGCCAAACAAAAGATAAGGGAGATTGCCAGCTGTTAACTCCCAGCTGAGGCTTGGTCTGCGGCATATGTCTTAACACTATAAAAGTAGCATAAACCCAGGATGGAAAATCAGGGGGAAAAAAAAAAAAGTCCACATACACGATCCCAGACCCTAACGCACTCTTAAAATTTTTATGTCCTGCCTCCCCACCCGGCCCTGTGCGCACGTTTGAATAGTCTCAATTCTAATTTACATGCTATATTTACGTGTCTTGTTTTTTTTTTTTTCACTTCGTATCGTCATAATAGTCTTCCGTGTTTTCTCCCCCCTCTTCTTTGTGTCTACAAGACAGTGCGCTGGGCACTGGGAATCCCAAAGAGAACAAGAGAGCGAGGCCCCCAGTCCTCATGGAACTTTCTGGCAAGTGGAGAACTGCACACATTTATGGTATAGGGTCCTCATGAGAATTCACATTTGCTAGGTCTTCCCATTACCCTCGATATAGTCATAAACCTGCATTCCACATAATGCTTCAGACCATATTCCACGCTTGCTTATTTTCCGTTGTATTTGCTAGTCCCTGAGTCATCTTGGTCGGTCTTGAACTCTCTGGTCTCCACAAATCCCTCCAGCGAAGGCATGTAGCGGTCATTTTCTGCATTCCCGTTTTTCCTTTATGTCATCACAAGCCCTTAAAAAAATGTATCCCGCATTACCTTGACACCTGTGTCTTTGGGTTTCCTTTGTTCGCTGTTAATCCGCCTCTGTTTTCTAACTCTGCTGCGTCATCACGGTGTCTTAGAATAATTATTATATAACGCAGTGAAAAAAATTACAGTATGGTTGTACCATGACATACGGTTGGGCACCTAGGTTGTGTCCCTTTGTCTCCATGACCTGTAATGTGGAGACGAGCATTCGTTTCCTGCCATCTTACCTTCGCCACGGAAAACATCCTGCCCTGTGACCTCTGTGTGGCGAAATCCAATGGACCCGATCCAACTTGTCTTCTTTGACCTACCAGACGCACCGGCCATCTTCCTCTCCTCCAAATGCTTTTCCTTATTTTTGTGGCCCATTCTCTCCTGGTCCAGCTTGAGCTGCTCTTCACCACTCTCCTTTTCCGCGGATGCCTCCCAAGCAGCTCCTTGGCATCGGTGCCCCCACATTTCCATCCCGTCCCTCTGTCTCTGTGCTGTGCCCACGCGTCTTGGGCACGCCTGTCCTTTCCTGTGCCTTGACTTGCCATCCACGTGTAGACTTGTGTTTCGCCGTGACCTGCAGGCTTCTATAAATGATGTTGTTTGAATCATAACTTCTTTTAGGACCCAATTCTTAATGAGTTTGACTAAGGCAGACACTGTCCTAAGCACCGTGCACATGCACTTGACCTGATCCGAAAACTCCCTTCGCAGCGGGTACCATTACGACATTGCCATCAGCCGTCCCCACCCGAAGGTCCCACAGTCATCAAGTTCTATCGGTTCTGCACTTTGATGTCTCGTGAGTTCTCCTTCCCTCCATCCCCTTGTCCAGCTTCGATTCGGCCTTCAGCATCTCTCTCTTTGGCAACTGTAGCATCTTCATAACATCCTACAGCTTCGAGGTCTTGCCTTCAGCAGGTCTTCTCGATGTGCTGAGCGATCTTCCTAAAGTGAGACACTACTATGTCTGTTCAGCTTCGACTGAAGTTTGAGACGCAGGCGCTTGCCCTTGTCTTTGGCCTCTTATCCTGATCACAGCCACGTGGCCCCTCCCTACCAATGCATTGCCTGTTTCTACTTAGTTCTGCCATTGTCCACCAGCCCCCCCCTTGCTGGGTTACCTCTAAACAAAGGGGGTGCTCCTGTTCAGAGACTTTGTGACCCCTCCCCATTCCAGCTCCTTCCCCTGGTGGCTGAGCCCCTGGTGCAGATTCTGAGCATGCCTGGAGAAGAGCTCTCCTCTCTTGGTCTGGACTCAGCTGTGGGTCCAAGCAAGTGGATCCACACTTGCTTGGGAGAAAAATCCTCCTCCTCCTCCTCCTACTAAGCAACGAGTCTGGTTTCAGGGAGAAGCTCTGTGTACCTTGCAGAAAGGACTGGAGGGGGTGATTTTGGACACGCCCGCTGAAGCTCGGCCAGTCCTTGGATGGAGATTCCAGGTCTGGGTCAAGGCACGCTGTTCGTGCTCCTTGGACACCGGTCTGTCGGCATGCCCCAGGGTCTTCGCGCAGGGCTTGGGAGCCTGGCAGTGGAGGTGGCCAGGGACTTGGTTAGCTGGCCATGACATTTCAGGAAAGACAGGCCCAGAGAATAACTCTGGGCCGGATGGGAAAGTTCTGGGGAGCAGAAGGACTTCACAAAAGCATTCTCCGGTGTTATTAAAGCAGCATGTGCCTTTGGAAGCAGGAAAGAGCAGCCACTGTTCCCTGGTGTTTGCTCAGAGGGTGGATGACCTTGGAGTTTTATTCCATTCGGTGGACGGCATGTGATGACAGTGTTGTGGCAACTAAGCCGGCTCGGGCCAGTAGTAAATCACAGGGTAGGGCCATCCCAGGAGGGACGGGGGAGGGGGGGGACCGAGTTTCAAATTTCCACCAAGAAAGAGTCAGTCAGTAAATGTTTTCCAGAAACTTCAGGTTCCAAAAAGCGTGACCACGTGTTTTCCTCCACAGTCGACTGGGGAAGGCTAGAGACGGGGAGAACCCAACAAAACCATCATTTGCTATTTCGGGAGGACCTCTGTCAGAAGTGCCAAGGAAACTTCAACGTGCTCAAATCTTTTCATCCTTGGACCATTCCAGGAAATCTGTCTTAGAGAAATAATTAGAAAAGAACACCCAAGACTTATCCACAAACATGCTTGACATAAGGTTTTTGTAACAGCAAAAATACAAAACTCAACACACACACACACACACACACACACACACACACACACACACACACACACACGAAAACAGCTGAATGTCCAATTAGAGGGATTAATTTAATTTAGGTCCATCCCTGTTGGACTCTGCACAGCCATTTGAAATACATATTTCCCAGGAAATACGAGAGACCTGGAAAAATACTCATACTACAGTATTAATCAGATAAAGCAAATATGTATGAACGGAGGAAACATTGAAAGGGAATACCCCCCAAATATTAGCAATCTCTTGAGAATGGGATTGTGGGTGATTTTTGTATAATTCTTCGTACTTTTATGTACGTAAAAATATTTTCAACACCATATGCTGATGTTGTAATCCTTAAAAAAGACGTTTAGAAGGATAATAAAAACCTTCGCAGGGTCTGATTTTCTTGGCGTGGGGTTTAGGAGAACAGACTTTCCCCATTAGTCAGATGTGTGTTCTGATCCTCTTGGGAATGAAGAAACAAGACCACGGGAATGATGGGACCCAAGCAAATACCCCCGCAAGAAGCTGGAGATGTTACGACGGTCTTCGAACATTTGGAGTGGAATCAGGGCTTGGGATGTCCCCAGGGGCCAGGTTGGACCTGTCCAAAAAGGACCAAAGGGAGCTTCTGTCTGCCCCCTTTCATATCTGTGCCTGTTGTCTTTGGTGGTTGGTTGGGTGACACTGCCCCAGCCAGAAGTCCGGAGTCTTCCTTGATGGATTTTCTTCTTCCTTGATGGGTTTTCTTCTTCCTTGATGGGTTTTCTTCTTCCTTGATGGGTTTTCTTCTTCCTTGGTGGGTTTTCTTCTTCCTTGGTGGGTTTTCTTCTTCCTTGGTGGGTTTTCTTATTCCTTGGTGGGTTTTCTTCTTCCTTGGTGGGTTTTCTTCTTCCTTGGTGGGTTTTCTTCTTCCTTGGTGGGTTTTCTTCTTCCTTGGTGGGTTTTCTTCTTCCTTGGTGGGTTTTCTTCTTCCTTGGTGGGTTTTCTTCTTCCTTGGTGGGTTTTCTTCTTCCTTGGTGGGTTTTCTTCTTCCTTGGTGGGTTTTCTTCTTCCTTGGTGGGTTTTCTTCTTCCTTGGTGGGTTTTCTTCTTCCTTGGTGGGTTTTCTTCTTCCTTGGTGGGTTTTCTTCTTCCTTGGTGGGTTTTCTTCTTCCTTGGTGGGTTTTCTTCTTCCTTGGTGGGTTTTCTTCTTCCTTGGTGGGTTTTCTTCTTCCTTGGTGGGTTTTCTTCTTCCTTGGTGGGTTTTCTTCTTCCTTGGTGGGTTTTCTTCTTCCTTGGTGGGTTTTCTTCTTCCTTGATGGATTTTCTTCTTCCTTGATGGATTTTCTTCTGCCCCACTCAATTGATCTCCAGCTAGAACTTGTGAACTTCCTGAGTAAATGTCTTCTTCTTTGTTTTTTTTTTTTTTTTTAATTGTTAATGTTTCTTTAGTTTTGAGACAGACAGAGTGTGAGCGGGGGGTGGGGGGGCAGAGAGAGAGAGGGAGACACAGAATCCAAAACAGGCTCCAGGCTCAGAGCTGTCAGCACAGAGCCTGACGCGGGGCTCGAACTCACGAACTGTGAGATCATGACCTGAGCCGAAGTCGGACGCTTAACCGACTGAGCCACCCAAGCGCCCCCGAATAAATGTCTTCTGCCATCTCCACTGCCCTGTTTCAGGACCCCCTCATCTCCTGACCAGGCTGTTGACAAGATCCCCTTGCTTGCTCCCCTTTCTATTTGATTCTGTCACTACAGCCAGACGGTTCTTTGGGAAATGCCAGTCTGCTCCTGCTATGCCCTTGCCTAAATCCCCTCTGTAGCACTTTATTGTGTTCAGGGTAGTGTCCAGACTCAGTTTACGAAGACCTTCTTTATCCGACCCAAACTTAATTTCACAACCTCGTCTCTCTGTGTTTTGCTTCATGCCCTTTGCTCCCTCCGTTGTCAGCCTCCTAACGGATCCCTAAAGGTGCCAGGTCCTTTCTTTGGTGGACCTTCATTCCCGCTACGCCATCACCTTCCTCCTCTTCCCCATCTGTGAAATCCACCTTTTCAGCCTGTGGCGTCAGTTCACTGTCATCCCCCACCATGGGGAACGCCGTCCTCCCTTCTCTGAGTTTTCTTGGAACTGCACAATACTTCTAACACATTGCCTTGTGTGGGAGGGCTCAGATCTCCTCCATTAGAGCATAAACTCCTTGAGACACTGGCCAGTTTGTTTTTGTCTTCCACAGTCTCTGGCATGGTGCCTGGCGTGTGGCAGGTACTTATAAGTGTTTGTTGAATGGACGAATAAAGTTAAGGAGAGCAGGGTTGTCCTCATCCTAAAGAAGAATCATCTAACCAATGCGAGGATGATATGGAACTTCCAGCGCCAACTCAGATCAGCTATTAGCGGCTTCCTTCCATGCTTTGATTTGGAGGAGCTTAAGGGGGCTTCTCAGATAAGGGGTAAGAGATTTCAGTGATTTGAGGATATTTCGGTTATTTATTGGAGGTTAACTGATCACCTCCACATTTAGAAGCTTCGAAGGACAATTGTCTGCTTTGCTCATGGATTTGAGACGGGATCAGGACTCGATGGAGACAACTACGTCTGCTTCACGCGGCATCAGTTGGGGGGATGGGCTGGGCGGACCAGCTGCAGGATTCACTTCCAAGATGGCGCACTCACATGGCGGGTGGGTTGGTGCTGGCTGCCAGATGGAGCTCTACTGCTGCTGTTGGCTGGGGCCTCAGTTCCTCTTCACGTGGGCATTTCCATGGGATTTCTTGTGCTTTCTCACAAGGTGGTGGCTGGGTTCTGAGAGTATTTCAAGAGACCTGGGTGGAAGCCACTTCTGCTATATTTACTGATCAAGTAAGTCGCTAAGGACAGACCCAAAGGGAGAGGAATTAGACTCCAGCGCTCAATGGGAAAAGGAACAAAAAACGTGTCTTGGCATAAAAAAGTGGAAATGGCACGATCATGGCCCATTTTCCAATTTCATTGAAGCAACAGAAGTAATTCCACAGGAGGTCAGCAAGGATGTTCCCGGAATTGCAGAAATATTAAAGGTCTAGAGTCAAACTGCTGGACCTAGGAGCTGGATGAGCTTCCTGGGAAGGGAGTCTGCTTCCCACCAGGGAGAGAATTCAACCATGGATGAGAAAATGCTTTGTAGAGATGTGGCGGAGAGCAAGCTTGCACTGAGAAATGGGATTGGATTGAGGTGAAGGAAATACATTTATCGTATTTGTCCGTTCACTGGGATCATACCATTGGCTGGTATTCCCGACTCCGATGATCAGGCTCTGGGATTAAGGAGACTGGATGGTGATGGTGCTGCTGATGATGGCGGTGATGATGATGATGGTGATAATGGCCAACACCTGGGTAATGTTTACTCTTTGCAGGCACTGTCCTCTGTGTTTTCTCTATATTAAATCTTGCAATCCTCTTAATAACTCAGTAGACATTATTCCTATTCCTATTTTACAGATGAAGAAAGTGAGGCATAGAGCGATTACGTAGCCGGCCCCCAACTTTTCTTAGCCAGATGGTGGAGCTGGATGGCCATCTGGTGGGTGTGCTAGGAAGGTCTCCTGACGTACAGGATGCGGACCTTCTAGTCCCTCATTTTCAGTCTTTCCCTCATGACGGTGTCCCTGTCTCCCTCTGGGGGTGGCCTTGCTCAGCATATAGCTGGCCTTCTGAAAGCAGAAGTGTAACACTACCAGGAATCTTATGAAAGAAAACGCGAGTGCCGGAGAAGCAGCGGGTGATCCTTTAAGATCTTCCCTGGGCTGCCGAGTGCTGGTTCTGGGGTGTGGGGCCGTTCCGGGTGTCATTCTGAGCTCCCTAGCACGCCTCTTCCTCTTCCGCACACAGTGGTGCCCTTCCCTGAGGCTAGAGCATGGTTTTAGAGCAGCCAGGCCTGCCACATTCTTCTCCGTGCCCCCTGAGCCCCTCAGGTCCCTTTCCACGGGTAGTTCTTGCCCGACAGCTAATTGTTGTGTCATCTTTTACAGTTCCTTCTGCTCATTCGCTCGTTGGAGGCTGAGTTCAAGAATTTGCTCCCCTGTGGAGCAAATTGTCCCAGCCGGAGTGAGGCCTCCCTCCTTCCTCATTCCATGGTCAGCCCACATCTCTGAGTTAATGATTAGGTCATCTGTTCCCTGGGACTTTCTGGCTCTCGCCTGCAAAACTCTCTCCTACAGACACAGGGACCATCGCTTACTTGCCCCAAATTCCTACCTCCTGACACAGTGTAGGAACTTCACTGATGTTTTTAATGTTTATTTATTTATTTTGAGGGAGAGAGAGAGAGAGAGAGAGAGAGAGAGCGCGCGCGCACAAGCGGGGAAGGGCAGAGAGAGAGGGAGAGAGAGAATCCCAAGTTAGCGTGGAGCCCTACATGGGGCTCGAACCCTCAAACAGTGAGATCATAACCTGGGCTGAAATCAAGTATCAGACACTTAACTGACTGAGCCACCCAATTCCCCAGTGTTTTTAAGTAAAAGACCCTTCCAAAGCACAGTATGGTTAGGATTTTCTTGCTCCCAGGTACCCCTCTGGGGGGCATCCACTTGTCTTTAGAGACCGTGACTATATATTAAAAAAACCAGCTCAACTCGATGTGCCTTCCTGAAGCAATAACTTACTTTTTACAGAGTTCCGACATCTAGAACTCTTTGGCTCTCAAAGCTGAGCACTCATCAGACTCACTTAGAGGGCTGGAGGAAACAGATCTCAGTGTTTGACTCAGTAGGCGTGGAGTGGGGTTCGAGAATGTTCGTTTCCCACAAGTTCCTGGGCGATGCTGCCGTGGCGGGTCTGGGACCGCTCTGAGAATCGCTGCTCGGGACTTCACGTCCCAGATGCCAGGTAACACTCACGTTGCCTCTGAGACCAGCCGCCGCTCCTTTGTTTCTAGAATCCACAATGTGTACAGCCTGCCATTTGCTTCCAACAATGCACAACTCAATTTCTGGTTTTAATAACGACCGTAGGAACCAGAGATGTATCTTGTTGTGGAAAATGTTACCTCCATCACACAAATGCCTTAATGCCACAGCATTTGAATTGCGCTCTGATCTTTCCCTTTATTAAAAACAGCATTAAATTACTTGATGCATTCGTGGCAGCCTGGAGAGGAAGAAGACGCTCTGATATTCAGGAAACCAATGAGCATGCAAACAGTGAGCTTTCCAATGTGCTTAGAATAAATGGAGGAATTTCTTTGGGGGAATATACTTTATTCAAAATGTAGATGGCATGTGAAATGTGAATAAATATAAGATCGCTGGTAAAAAATTCCTTTTCATGAGCTGCCACATGGATAAATTGGAGATTTAAATGTGGGGGACCCCAGGCTCTAGGCAGCTGGAGAGGGAGGAGGACGGGAAGAGGGAAATGATTTCTAAATATCCTTGATCAGCGGCCTCTCCCCGTTTAGGTGTTAGTCGTGGGTCACAGTCGGGCAATAGATTTTTCTTTTACGTCTCTTTCAGGCAAAGATGCCAGGCACCAGAGAAAAGAGGGTGATATGTACGCAGATGAGTTTGCTTTAAAGGGATGTACAGTCTATGCGGGATTTAGATCATCCCACTTGATGTGGGACCCACCAGCCGCTTGGCCCTGGATGACAATCCCCGGCCCCAGGGGAAACTCAGCCTCACACCAAACCAGTTTCCCAGTCGGCTAGTGAGAGCCTCAGGGTACTGTCTTTCACAGATCTATCAAGCACAAACACTACAGACATACAGAAGCCATGATGGTGAATTCCATCAAAGAAGAGGACCGCCAGCTCAAGAGGACCCCCCAACCCCCCACAATAGCACGGAACGGGCACTTATATTTCAGGTGCCTCAAACAGATAGGTTCAGTGTCCCTAGATGGATCGTGTTCCCTGTAGATGTGCAGCACAGACATATTGGTGGTCTGGGAGTCAGTCAGTCAATCAAGGGAGTGGGGCCCAACGTAGCAGTCTTTGACTCCTGAGCCTCTGTTTTTGGGCAAAACTCTTTGGAAGAAACCAGAAACCTGTTGTGCTAGGTCAAGGGAAAGGCTTATGATGAAGATACAGCAGACAATGCCATGGACGTCTGGCTATAGAAGTAAAATATAGCCAGGGACAGGACTGCCATGTTCGGTTGCGCAAGCTGTGCACTGCACAAGTGCAGAGGCACCACTGCATGGACTGTGATGTGCAAGGTGACCTCCAGAGTTGTGTGACATGGTGGCCCTGCATTGGAGCATATCTGGAGAGCCAGGGACTGGGGCATCTTTCTCCGTCTATCAGGTTTGAGGTGATTCCTTTAATTTGTGCTCATCTTTGGGTGTCTGCCTTGTTCCTCTCTCTCATCCATCTTCTTTTTACTCCTCTTGCGTGTGGCTCTACACGGTTGCCCATCAGGCTCTCTCTCTACTTCACCTCCTCTCTGCTCCAGCCCCTGCCACTGACTGTCATAAGTCTCTAACTCTTATTCCCAATTTTTGGGAGGGAGAATTTGAGTTCCTGGCTTGGGCCTTGCAGTTGCTCAGTCTAAGACCCTTGGAGTCCTCCTTAGTCACTCTCTTTCTCTTTTCACACCATATCCACACTCTCAGTGATACCAGCACTTGGCCGCACCGTCGCAACATATCCTGAATCTCGTCACTTCTCAGGGTCCCACTGCTATGACCCTGGTCAGATCCGTGTTCTTCTTGTGCTTGGGTTCTAACTACTCCAGCTGTCTCTGCCATTGTCCCCCTTCCTTCTACCCTAAAGAAGCAACCAGAGCGTGCTCAGAGGTCCACAAGCAAGTCAGGCCACAGCCTCAGACCCCCCTTTGCACTGGCTTTCAGGTTCCTACAGAATCTGGGCCCCGTTCTCTCTCTGCTTCTCCTCCCTCTGGTGTCCTCACTCACCCTCTTCCCACCATATTGGCTTTTCAGTGCTCTTCAAACATGGCAGGCAAACTGTTATCTCAAGGCCTTAGCATTTTCTGTTCCCTCTGCCTGGAATTCTTTTCCTCCAGAAGCTGATGGTGTATTTCCACCATTGTTGGGTCGTTCTTTAAGCATCACCTTTGGGCCTTCCCTGAACCCCGATGTGCAATGACTTCACCCCCATCCTTATTGTCTTTCTTTGCTCTAATTATTTTCTGTAGCATCGTCCATGCTGTTATGCATTAAGACTTTTTAATGTTTATTTATTTTTGAGAGAGAGAGAGAGACAGAGAGAGAGAGAGAGAGACAGTACGAGCGGGGGAGGGGCAGAGAGAGAGGGAGACAGAATCTGAAGCAGGTTCCAGGCTCTGAGCTGTCAGCACAGAGCCCAATGCGGGGCTGGAACTCACAAACTGGGAGATCATGACCTGAGCAGAAGATGGACGCTTCACTGACTGAGCCCCCCAGGTGCCCCATGCTGTTATGCACTTTACTTGCATTTTGTGTATTGTTGGTCCCCTCCTAGCAGAAAGCAAGCTCCATGAAGGCAGAAGGTTTTGTCTCTTTTGTATTCTCAGCACCTACAACCAGTGCCTGGCACTGCATCAGACAAACGAACGAACGAAGAAAGACGAATATATGAATCTAGAAAGTCGTAACTCTCCCGGAAAAGCCGTTTGTTGAGAAAATTCCAGACTCAAAAACATGCGCATCATGTTTACGGGTAAACATCTGTGGATTCCTTCCTTCTTTCCCCGGCCTCCCCGCCCTGGCAGGAGGCTTGAATACAAACTGTTGAGTTTGAATGCAGACACCCGGCCATGCAAACTTCTGCCCCTCCAAGTATGGAACCCCGGCCTGGGAACCCGTGTCTGAGTTAGAGGCTCCAGCCTGCACCCCTCTCATTTCACCGGATGTTTCCTGCCCACCACAAGGGTGGCCGCGGGGGTTAATTCCCTAGCGTCACCAATTTGTTTTCTCTTTTTATTTTAGATGCGGGTTCAGCTTTCCAGGTAACTTGCTCTCGATTTCCAGAACTACGTGAGGGTAGTGAGGTCCCATGTGAGGTGGGGGTGTTTTCCTGAAGGAGCCCCGGGAGTCCTTTAAAGGCAGCCTGGAGCCCAAGAGGGAACCTTGCAGTGAGTGGAATTGGACTCTGGCCACACGATGGCACTGTGGTCGTTTCTAAGAGGCGGCGGGTGGCTCAGTTTGAGAAAGCAATTTCCAAATGGTACTCACAGTGGCATTTGAGACCCTGCAGGGAGCGTTAGGAAATGCTAACCCCCGCGCGGTGGGGAGGCAGGGTTGGGGGCAGGCGTGGGCATCTTCGCTGTGGAGGCCAGGCCCGCAGGGAGGCGGGAGCCAGGAGAGGGGCCAAAAAGGAGTGACCGTGCTTCTGGGGGCTGGCGTCCTTCCCGGAGGAGGAGGCTGGGTCTCTGCTTACCCCGGGGCTTTCAAGGGCAGATCAGCAACCCCGGGGGGTGGGAGTTGGTTTCCCCAAACCGGCGGGGGGTAGGGATGATCCTGCAGGTGTTTCCTGCTTTCCTCCTTCTGTGCCCCAGTTGGGTCAGTTATTTAAAATGCGGTTTCAGCCCCCCCCCCTCCCCCACCCCGCTCAAGGGCCAGACTGTTTTGTTCATCTTGTGGTTTCCCATAATGTCCAGCATGGAACAGAGGCTCCCTGAACCGTTGTCAGACAGATGCCTGACTGATTGAATGAGTGGATCTTGGGTTTGGGGAAAGAATAGTGAAAAGAGAAAAGAGAGAGAGAGAGAAAAAAAAGAGTATTTTCAAGGGTCTTCTCATCTTTCTGGGATTTTTGCCATTGTTACTGTTACCACCAAATCCTGGCTCTTGATGGTTTGCAAAGGGCTTTTGCTCGTGTTAATTTTGTCCGTCTGCCTGTCCGTCCATGGGCCACCCCACTCCTTGTTTATGCCTCTGTTTGTGCCTGTCACATCCTCCCCGGAATTAGAAGCATTGGGGGACATGCCCATCTCCCAGCGGGATGGGGATATTGGAGAGCATCCCGTGGTGTCTGGACAAAGAAAGAGCTTGGTTGATGCCTGTGGAATGCATGGGCACAAGTGCAGCCGTCTTCTCCAAGGGACTACAGTCATCATGACTCTCAATCCTTGCATTTCCTCTTTAAGGGAGAGATTCTTGGGGCAGGTTCTATTTTCCAAAGATGGCCACACCAGTACGTATGTTCTGGGGATGTGACCTTGACAGTTCTCCATTGAGAGGTGGTTTCCCTCCCCTTGCAGCTGGACAGACTTTGTCCTTCATTGCCCGGTGAACGAATGCCAAGAAAGCGATGCAGGGTGACTCCTGAGACTGGGTCATCAAGGCAGGAAAAGCAGGTCCCAGGCAGGGAGCCTCTCAACTCGTGTCCTGGGAACCCTGAGCTGACACATAAGACATCCGGTGACCCCGTAGCCTGTATGCGCAAGAGGTCACGAGGAGACAGCCCTGGGAGGAGCCCCTCTGTTCCAGCCCCAACCTGCCAGCTGAGGCCTCGGACACCACGGGGCAGAGATGAGGCGTCCTGTTGTGCTCTGTCCTCATATCTGACCCAAGGGTTCGAGAACACAAGAAGTGGCAGTTTCTCACCGCTACGCCCTGCGGGTGATTGGCCGCAGAGCCCTGGGAACGGGACACTTTGTTCCCCACCTCCCCTTCCCTGGTGAGTGAGCAGAGGCCTCACCAGCAGTCAGGCGGGCACTCGGACCCTGCTCTGGACTCCCGGCCTGCTGCGCCTTCCAAAGCGCTTTTCCTGCCGTCACCTTTCACGGCAGGCTGGAGCTGAAGACGCAGATTCAGTTCAGGGTCACTTGAGGCTGAGGGAAAAGCCTTTGGTCTTGTTCGTACATCAGCGAAGAAGGCAGGAATGTGGGTTCTGGGGTCCGTCTGGGGTCTAGAGAATGAGGGGGATACTTGGAATCTGGGCTTTCTGGTCCAGGGCGACTCACAACGACTGGTCTGAGGCTCAGTGGCCTTAGGAGCCCCGGCCTGCTCTGGGACCCCCTGAAAGCTGCCCGCCCATCCCTGCCAACCTGCCATCAGCTGGCTTGTGAAGATTCATGACTCCAATGCTGTCGGCACCAGGCGCCACATTGGAGGGTGCAGCCGAGAGGCCACGGGAGCAGGAAAAAGCCACCAGCCACAGAGTTGCTATGAAGACATGGCCGCTACCCATTCGTCTTGGCCGTTGACACCCCTTTGGGGAACCTCTCCTTAGACCAATTAGTAATCTTGAGGCACGGCAGCCTGGAGACGGGCTTGTCAGTGGATGTTCCCATCAGAGCTGGATTCGGGGACCGCCAGCCCTTCCTGGTGGGAGGGCCACAGCCTCCCAGCGGCTCTGCATAACAAGCTGGTGGGCTCCCTTTCTCCGAGATGAGCAGCGATGTCTCCATCTGGGCTCAGGGGACGTTGACAAGGAGACTTTTCCATGGCAACCACAGAAGCGTGATGTTGGCTGTGACTTTCAGTCCTGGTGGGCATCAGATACCGCAGGCAGACTTGGCAAGCCCCACAGCCACCGAGAGCTTCGTGGCTGTAAGTCCTGAAGGGTGTCTGCTCCTCAGAGTGTGGGTTCCTAGAGAAGTCCCTTTTTCTTTTTTCTTTTTAATATTTTTTTCAACGTTTATTTATTTTTGGGACAGAGAGAGACAGAGCATGAACAGGGGAGGGGCAGAGAGAGAGGGAGACACAGAATCGGAAACAAGCTCCAGACTCTGAGCCGTCAGCCCAGAGCCCGATGCGGGGCTTGAACTCCCGGACCGCGAGATCGTGACCTGGCTGAAGTCGGACGCTTGACCTACTGCGCCACCCAGGCACCCCGAGAAGTCCCTTTTTCAAGTCCGGTTTGGACCCCCCAGGTGGAGGCAGTAGCGGTCAGGAGGAGACTTTGATACAGAGAGCAATAATGTAACCTCTATCGAGGAGACTTTGATACAGAGGGCAATAATGTAACCTCTGTCGGCAGTTGTGGTGTGCTGTATGTAGCTTTGACCTTGTTTGTATCGAAATAGCAACGTGGTTGTCTTTGAGGAGGCCGTGATGCCCGCGATTCGCACTGATCGTAATGCTGAGCCATCCGGAAGCCATTGTGTTGTCGGGATGTGTGGTCATCCCAATGTTGTCTTCATGGAGGCTGTGATTTGTCCTGTCCTAATGCTGGCGGACTCTGTGCTGACAGTGTTAGGGTGGTCGCCCCCCTTTGTTCTGTTCTGAATAGTTCAACCTGTGCTTCTCAGACTTTGCGACACATTGCGATTCCTCGGGGCGGGGCGGGGGGGTCTTGTGAAGCTGTAGGTTCTGATCCAGCAGATCTGGTGTAGGGTGGCGAGTCTACATCTGTAACGACCTCCCAGTGGGACCAGTGCTGCTGGTTCCGTGGACCCCACCCTGAGAAGCAAGGCTTGCCCAGACCAGCACTACCCAACAGAACCTTCTGCAGTGTTGGCGATATTCTATTTCCGCACCGTTCAATATGGCAGCCACCAGCCACGCGTGGCCCCTGAGCACTTGATATGTAACTGGTGTGAACGAGGAGTTGACTTTCCAGTTTTATTTGATTTTCACTGATTAGCGAAAATCGCATGATTAGTGGCTATCGTGTTGGACAAAATAGGTCTTGTACAGTCTGTGCCGTGGTGTGTATGGCAATTCCCCGAGGCCTTGTTAAAACACAGATTGCTGGGCTCCACCCCCAGGAGGTCCGGATTGGGCCCCAAGGATTTGCATCTCTAACAGGCTCCCGGATTGGGCCCCGAGGATTTGCATCTCTAACAGGCTCCCGGGTGACTTCGCTGATGCTGTGGGTTTGCGGATGGCATTCTGAGAACCACGCCATCTGGTAGTCTCTCGTCCCTGAACACCCCTGCAGGCCAAGAAGCTCTGTGCCTCGTCAGTGTTAGATTCGATCCAAACTTACCCCTAGTGGAATCCATCAAGGGATATCTTGTGGGAGGTGGAGGTGGGAGCATGGTTTAGAAACAGATAGAGGGATCCCGAATTAAGGCTGCCCTCCACGAACTCAGAGGCACCTAGCCGGGAGGGACCTTAGAGATGATCTGATTTGTACTCCCAGTTTACAAATGGGGAAACTGAGGCCCAGCCACGCACAGTTGACCGTGAACCCAGCATTAGGACCCAGGTGTCCAGAATCCTAACCCAGCGTGGATGCGTCTATGCCGCACTGCCTCCGTGCCCGAGCTGGGCATGGACTTTGCAGGTGTCACTTGCAGAGAACAGGAACTCTCTTCGGGGATGAGGCCCTTGGTGGGCCCTTGGCGCTGAACTCTCCGGCCAAAAAGAGGAGGCAGCTCTGGGTGCCCTCCCTGGGTCCAGGATTCACCACCCAGAGGCTACAGCACTGTGATTTCTCCCCTCCTTTGCTATCCCTCTGAGAGATTTGGTTGCTTGGCAATTTAGCAGCTGTGGTTACAAAAGAAAAAAAAAAAAAAAAAGAGAGAACAGGGGAACATTGAAATCACTAGTGGCAATGCAATTCTGAGGACCTTACGCACGTATTTCAATAATCTATGGTGTTCTGTTCCCAGTGCTGAACGCGTGAGGACAGATACACCACGGTGACAAAATTGCTGTCATCTATCAAACTCCCGCTGTGAGCCAGACACAGGATCAAGTCCTTTATATTCCTGATCTCATTAAAACTTCACAAAAAGCCTACGAGGTAGATGTTATTGTTACCATTTTTTAGATAGGAAAATGAAGGCCTAGGGTGATTAAGTAAGCAGCCCGGGTCACACGGCTGGTAAATGGAAGGATGGAGACTTGAATACAGTCTGCCTGCTGCTAAATTCTGGATCTTTCTCACTGTGCCAATGGGATGTAAACTGGAAAGCGCTGTGAGCCCCCTCCCCCTGTCCTGCTTTCGGGGGCTGGCTCTTCTGTGCGGTGTCGGCCTCCAGATGTACACCCTGCCTGCCCCAATCCTGCTTAACGTCCAAGAATGAAGACATTTGAAGAATGAACCCTCGGCCTGGCCCTGAGCCAGGGAGCCAGGTGCTTAAGTCTGAATGGTTTTAGTTATAAGTTACAGAAACCGAAATCAAAAGAAAAAAGACACGTTGCTGGCTTGTGTCCCAGGGAAGTTCAAGGGGGATGAATACGGTCTACAGGTATGGTTGGATCCAGGGTTTCAATCCATGAATCATTGGGAGTCTCTCTCTTTTTCCTTTCCCGGTTACTTTTCCCCAGGTGGGTTCCTTTCTCAGGCAGCCTCTCCCCATGTGCTGGCCTCCAACAGCTGTGGATTTACATCGTCCGTAAAGCTGGGGAATCCTCGGGAAAAGAAAGCAACCTCATCCATCCACAACTGCAGCCAAAGTCCCAAGGATGACTCCCATTGGTTCAGCTCAGGTCATGTGGCCCTCCACCCACCAATCACTGCAGCCAGGGGCATGGAGGCGGCTAGGCAGACCTGAGTGTCGTAACTACTCCAGAAGGTGGGGCTGGGATCGGTCCCATCTGAGCGTTTCTTTGTAAGTAGGATATATTCTGTTACTGGAAGAAAACATTAAAAAGCCCTCTACGAGTTCTAGCATCTGCTAAGCTGGTCTACACGGTGAATGGAAGGCACCTTCTCTGCCAGTAGAATGGCCTGGAATTGGGTTCCTCCAGGTGTGGTGCTAATTCTGGGTGGTTATTGGAACCTCAGCTCCGTTTAACCTCCGAACTGCATCGTACGTCCTCCGGATGGCAACACGAGCCTCGCCTTCTAGAGTCTCACCACACCCCATAGACCTGGTCACCTGGATTGCTGGCTCTGGGGGGGGCGGGGGGGGCGGGGAGGGCAGAGGTGTGTGTCCTAACCTCCTGGTTTCATGGCTTCTCCTTGACCTCTCCTTGGTGGCAGTCCTCCCGAGCCCCCACTATCCCCTGTGAGCAAACCTCCCGCCAGACATTATCAGGGAGAAGTTCCCTGAAGGAACCTGACCTTCACCTTTCAAGGTACCTGGATAATATCTGCTCGGCTGAACATGTCTCTGGGTCGCTCAGAAGTCGAACGTGGCCGTTGTGATCTGCAAGATCCAGATTTTGGCGATCCATTTCTTTGTTCCTTCATTTCTTTATTTTCCCAAGCACTGATTATTGGCAGGCCCTATCAGCCTGCCAGCTGGCATGTCCCCCTGGGGGACAAGCCAGGCTTCGTGATGATCTCTTGGGTCCTAGCTCCTGGGATGAAGTTCCCGAACCTAATACCCACCACGCTCCCACACTCCTCTTTCTGCCCTGTGATGAGTGTGGCATTGCTTCCGTGTGCCTTGCCGTTAAAGTGCCCCGATGTAGGCCAGGGATGGTTAGCACGCATGGGGGACGCAGAACAAAGGAGTAAAGACAGGCCAGCAAGGACAGCCACCACCTGATTTGGCAGCCTTCTTGGGAAAGAAAGGAAAAAGGCACGGGAGGGATGTCAGGTGAGTGGGGACAGGGTGCTTGTGGGGAAAGGGGTTGCTTGCGCATCTTCAAAATATGTATATTGCGTGCATTTAAGCACCGTTACCAAAAGGAACAGCCAACAGATACACATTCAACTAACGCTTTGCCTCTACACCCAGACATGGCGTCATAGTGCTTCCTCTGTGTCAGGTGTGAAGTTCTACGTGTGCTATATATTGGTTTTAGTTCTCGTAAATCACTCTGTGCCAAAGGCGTGAGCCGTCATGGAGTGTCAGGGGCGGGATTTGAACTCAGGTCTCCCTGACTGCTCCCCCCTGCCACGCCCCCCCCCCCCCCCCCCAAGCCAAAGGCACCATTTTTGTAAACGCAGCGGCGGAAGAAGCCCTTGAAGATTCTGGGACAAGGAGGGTACTGGAAACTCAGTGGCAGGGCGTGACGTGTGACAGAGGCCGGGGGAGGCTGGCCCCTCACAAGGCGGCCACAGTGGGTCGGTTCTGCACGGAGGCAAGTGACAAGGCACTCCGGTATGGGCTCCGAGGGTTTCCAGTGGACACAATGGGCCATTGAGAGGCTGGGAAGCTTCCTGGAAAGGGGGTGCTGAGTCAGGAGTGGCATCTGAAAAAGGTAACTTTTGCAACTGGGTGCAAGATAGGATTTCAGAGAAGCCAGAGGAGGGTGGTGTTTGGGAGGAAATGGGGGGGCGGAGATGCTATGCGCTGCCTCGGTTCTCAGATGAATCTGGACCTTCCAGCTGATGGGGAAGTGGCCTTGACCTCGGCCTCTTTCTTTCCTGCCCCCCCCCCCCCCCCCCCCCGGCTTCCCTCCAGGAGAGTCCTGGAGGCCTTGGCAAGGGCAGTGAATGCTTCCTTCTCCTGGCAAAGGAGCCGTGGTAGCCGGGTCGTGCCGCGAGGGGCTTTAATTTCTCTCGGACAACAAGGCAAAGTCCTTACAGGCCTGGCTAGCACTTACTTCTGCACAAGTATTTACGAGCTGCGAGACTTAAGATCATAAGGCTCCCATATTGCGCCTTATTTATTTATTCCTTTTAAAGCCCGCAACCGAAGACAGTGTTTTCTCCATAAGAGAAACTTCAAAGATCCTGGAGGACAACACAACTAAAAATTATCGAGGGGGGGCATCGCACACATCCTGAGTAGGGGCGCAAAAGAATGTGCCGAAGCCGGGCCGGTGCCTTCAAAGTGGAAAGATCCCTTTGTTTTTCTACACGGCTTCCCATCAGATGCGGGACCGAAGCTGTTAGCCATTTAGCCGCGGCCATCTGTAGGGCAGGCTCGCCAACCAGATTCTTTTTCATCCAGAGAAGGGCTTTCAGGAACCATTGAAGGCATCTCCGCCCCTAACTAAAAATGTAAAGCCTCCTCCTGGCTGTTGTTGAGGGGCCAGGTGGCCTCATGATCTCCCGTGAGGAGCATGTGGGAGCTATTTAGGGCAGTTACGTAGAGAGACAGAGTGGACGTTCCCGAGAGCGTTGGGCCCGCGTTTACTAGTGGGCTTGGCACGTTTGAACCTGCTGAGCCTCAGTTTGATCACCTGTTAATTGGGATGATGATATCTGCCCAGACGGTTTCATACTTGAAAAGGTCCAATGAAGTCATGTTTCATTTGTGTGTGTAGCAGGGGGGGGGGGGGGGGCGGGGAAGGGCGTGCACCCACATCCCTGCTTTAGAGAGAGGATTTCTGCTTTTCTGTGTTTTCATTCCTTCCCTCGGGAGGGGAGAGGCTTGCCTCATGGGCCAGAGCTTGGAGGCCCCGGATTGGGGTTTAGCAGAGGCTCCACGAATGCTCCAGCATTCCAGCCCCACCTGCCCGACAGAACCCCATGGCCTCGGGGGACCTCATCATGCAGCCAGCTGTGGATGGCCTTGGATGTGGGGTCCGCGGCCCACAGCACACCCATGGGCCAGCTCTACTGTGAGGGTCCCAAGGTGGACCTCACTGCGCCTTGTGTTTTGGAGGTGGCCGGGCACTTTCCTGGTGGGAATCCAGTGGCTTTTTTTTTTTTTTTTTAAATATAATGTATTGTCAAATTGGCTTCCATACAACACCCTGTGCTCATCCCAACAGGTGCCCTCCTCCATGCCCATCACCCGCTTTCCCCTCCCCCCCACCCCCATCAACCCTCAGTTTGTTCTCTGTCTTTAAGAGTCTCTTACGGTTTGCCTCCCTCCCTGTCTGTTTGTAACTCCCCCCTGCCCCCAACCCTTCCCCCCATGGTCTAGTGTTAAGTTTCTCAAGTTCCACCTATGAGTGAAAACATATGATCTCTTTCTCTGCCTGACATTTCACTTAGCATAACACCCTCCAGTTCCATCCATGTTGCTACAAACGGCCATATTTCATTCTTTCTCATTGCCACGTAGTATTCCATGGTGGAGATAAACCACAACTTCTTTATCCGTTCGTCAGTGGGTGGACGTTTAGGCTCTTTCCATCATTTGGCTATTGTTGAGAGTGCTGCTATAAACATTGGGGTACAAGTGCCCCTACGCATCAGTACTCCTGTATCCCTTGGGTAAATTCCTAGCAGTGCTATTGCTGGGTCGTAGGGTAGGTCTATTTTTAATGTTTTGAGGAACCTCCACACTGTTTTCCAGAGCGGCTGCACCCGTTTGCATTCCCACCAACAGGGCAGGAGGGTTCCCGTTTCTCCACATCCTCGCCAGCATCTGTTGTTTCCTGACTTGTTCATTTTCCAGTGGCTCTTTTGGAGCCCAACTGGCTGGTGATCTCTGGGTGAGAAGGAAGGAGTGAGTCTCAGGCTTGTCCCCTATGGGGACAGAAGACATTATTCGGGGTTCGTTATGGCATCCATATGGAGGACTGGCTCCTGGCGAAATTGTGAACATTACCAAGTATATTATTGGGCCCCTGGCCTCCTCTTTCTGGACTCACGTTTCGTCTTTTCTGCCACTGCTTTCTGGAAAGGCCCTGATGCATTGAAGCCCTGCTTTCTGGAAATACCCGGATGCCAGTCATCTATAGTTTAAAGAGAATTGAAGTTCATGTATCTTCTGTCTCCAGTGGATTTGCATTTAAAGCTCAGTGCTCATTACAGAAGGCAAGCCTCAATTATCGGCTAGAAAGATTTATCAAGAGAGTTCCGGGGAAGGATTCTCTGATATTTTGCCCCTCAGATTTCCCTCTCTGTTTCCTAAGTGGAAAACCGGCCCAGTCCAGCGTCTCTAAGAACACAGGGACTTGATCCTGACACTCCTCTTGGGACACACTTAAAGTCCTTTTAAAGACCTGTCTCTGCTGTTAGTTTTAAGGAAGGAGTCACAGCTGACAGTTTCAGTCTCTCTCTCAGCGAATCTTTTGAGATCCATTTATGTGACCCATTGGCCTCTGAACAGGAAAATCACAGCAGCACGTGACAGCAGCCCCGGAATGGCTGAAAAGTAAAAGAAAGAAATGGTACAGTTAGTTTATCTGTAATTGTTCCTCCAAGAAAGATGGGGCACTGACCGTGTTGAAACAACCAGTTCTACTGGATTAATCCACATTTACTTCGGCCTTACTCTGTGCCAAGCCCTGGGCCTGCCCTCTCTGCCTTTAAGTTTGTATTTATCTGACAAGGGCGCTCTTATCACATCCATTTTTTCTGAGGAAGAAACAAAGGGTTAGAGAGATAAGAGCCTGCCCAAGTCCCCCCAGCTGGCAAGAAGTCAGAGATGGGGCACAGGCTCAGGTCTGTCAGAGCTGATGCTTAAGCCTCTGCCCTTGACCATCAGTGGATTTCTCCTCCAGCTTTGCTGATGTGCCAGAAGTTTTACTCAGGCGTGCCTGTGAGTGAGAGAAAATCAACCAGAGTGGCTGAACCAAGCCCAGCGTGTATTTCCCCCACATAATCAGGAGCTCACAGAGCAATCCGGGGAGGATTCAGGTCCTTCCATCATTCTGCCGCATCATCCCTGGCACGCGTCTTCCGTCCTCGTGGTCACAATGTGGCTGCTGCACTTCACCGCTCTGCACCTGCATTCCAGGCGGAAAGAAGGAGGAAGGGATTTCTAATTGGTGGGCTTCCTCCTTTGGACCTGGAGGAGCCGGCGTCCCTAGAAAATTTCTGTGTCTGTCTCCTTGTCCAGAGCTATGTCACTGCGTCATTCTTAGCTGAAGTGGAGACTCAAGATAGAAAACAGTTTAGCTTTCTGAAATAGAGGGAGGGAAGAAACCCAGGACTGGGAATAGTCAGGGGAAGCCAACCTACGGTTTCTGCTCAGCTTACAGCATGACTGCATTGCAGAGCCCAGGTTTTCCCTCGAGGGGGAGTTTCTTTAAATGAACACGCTGTGCTGAATCAGCCCCTGCTTTCCTTGGTCCCTTCTGGGGGAGGCATGCATCCTTCTTCTTGTAGACCCAGCCCTGCAGATGCCTGAATCAGCCCCAGAGCACCAGAGGGTGGGGGCAGGCATTGGTCTTGTGGGAGCTGAGGGTTTTTTACGTAGTATTTCGAGGTTAGTCTTTCCCGCCCTCTGCTCCCTGTCAGTCTGGCTAGAAATCTCTGACTTGAATTCAAGTTTCCGGGCCATACGCCCTAGCTTGTTGGACTATGGGGGTCAGGCATCGTCGCTGGGACTTTTCACCTGTAGCCACTCCGCAAAGGTGGGATGGACCCATCCGCTCCCCAGATTTGGCTCCGATTCTGAGACTGAGGGTGCCATGGGTGTACTAAGAGAATATAAAAGGACTTATTGATCCCCTCATGAGGCCTTCTGGGGGCAGTATCTGCTCTGGCAATGGCACGCGAGACAACCGGCTCGGGGGTTTTATGGTGGTGTCCTGGCCAGCCTGGGTGGCGACAGTTGGGTACAGGACGTCACACACTGGGTGGCTCGGACGACAGAAATTTCCTCGCACACCTCTGGAGGCCGGGAGGTCCAAGACCGAGGTGCTGGGAGTGAGACCCTGCTTCCTGGCTCGGGGATGATCATCTCCTGGGGGTGTCCTCACGGGGCGGAAGGGGCGAGGGAGCTCCGTGGGGTCTCTTTTACAAGATCGTGAATCCCATTCACGGGGGGCTCCACCTTTCTGACCGCATCACCTCCCAAAGACCTCCCCTCCAAATAGCATCACCCTGGGGGGTTATGAATTTTGGGAGGGACTCGATTCAGTCCCCCACAGGCGGTCAGGGGGTGGGACAGAGTGAGAACTCCTGTGCGTCTGTGGGTTGATCTTCCCACCTGTGCCAGAGCGGGGAGGACCTGGCCTTTCTCATCCCAGTGCCCCGATGCGGGGCAGAAGCAGGAAGAGGAACGTGAGCGTAACATCAAAAATGGAACCAGGTTCTTTTTTTTTTTTTAAGTGTTTATTTATTTGAGAGACAGAGAGAGAGAGAGAGAGAGAGAAAGAGCAGGGGAGAGGCAGAGAGAGGGAGACACAGAATCTGAAGCAGGCTCCAGGCTGCGAGCTGTCAGCACAGAGCCTGACTTGGGGCTCCAACTCACAAACCACGAGATCATGACCTGAGCCCAAGTCGGACGCTGAGCCGACAGAGCCACCCGGGCGCCTTGAACCGCATTCTTTATTACCACTGCCCTCGCCCTTGGGCTTCCCTCACGGACCTGGGCTGTGGGCTGGGAGTGGCAACGCCGGGGATGAGGAAGACGCTGCTTCCAGACTGTGAGCGTCACCTCTGCTCGGCCTCGTTCAGCAGGGTCCTGCCCCCTGGATGGGTTCCCTTGGATCTCTGTGCTCTCCTGAAGCACTTTGCGGTTCACCACAGCCCTGGACCTTGTCCCCTGGGCCTCGGTTAACCCTCCCTGGGCGGACTGGTCTCTTTTTCTTCCAGCTGCATGGCTGAGACCCTGGCATCATGCACAACCATGTGGTCACAGCTTTTGGGGTTGGTACCTACGTGACTGACCGCAGTCAGGCCATGCCGTCCGCCGAATTTGAGACCTTTAGCCCTGGCCTCTCCACTAGACCTACAAGTATTTGCATTTTAATGAGGAATTGAAACACTGCGTTACCATTCGCCTCCTCCTCCTCCTCCTCCAAGATTTCTTGGGCATCCCTCGATGGTCCTAATCCATGGCATAGCACGCGGATGCTCAAGAATATGGGTGTCACCTCCTTCCTGAAGGGACTCCCAGTCAGATTGGGCACCCAGAGGTCTCTGCAAACCAGGAGTAAGTCCCAGTGCAGAAGAGCGCCAGGTCACGAGTCCCTAATTTGTGAGTTCTTACCTAATGCTCCCCACATGCCTTCCTTAGAAGGAGGAAACTTTTGATTTTTATTATTTTTTAAAGTTATTTATTTATTTAGAGGGAGCATGCATGAGTGGGGGAGGGGCAGAGAGAGAGAGAGGGAGAGAGAGAATCCCAGGCAGGCTCCACATTGCGAGCACAGAGCTCAATGTGGGGCTCGATCTCCTGAACCCATGAGATCATGACCTGAGCAGACATCAAGGGTCAGATGCTTAACCGACTGAGCCACCCAGGCGCACCGAGAGGACTTTTTGGATCCTTGTTCCAAAAATCTATTGTGGATGAGTAAACATTTTTATTTTATTTTTTAAGTCACGTGTAGCTGACACACACCGTTAACATTAGTTTCAGGTTCCACAACTTTTTTGTTTTTAATTTTTAGAGAGAGTGCACTAGCTGGGGAGAGGGGCAGAGGGAGAGAGAGAGGGAGAGCGAGAGAGAGCAAAAGAATTTTAAGCGAGTTCCACGCTCAGCAGAAAGCCCGAAATGGGACTCAATCCCACAACCTTGGGATCATGACCTGAGCCAAAACCAAGGGTCAGGCGCTCAGCCAACCGAGCCACCCAGGCGCCCCAATTCGACTAGTTTCTACATTATACTATCCTCTCCACAAATGTAGCTGCGGTCTGTCACCACACAACGCTATTACGATGCCATCGACTGCATTCCCTATGCAGTCTTCCATCCCCGTGACCCTGCTCCTTCTAGAACAGAAGCCGGCATCTCCCTCCCTCCTTCCGCCATTTTGTCCGTCCCCTGACCCTGCTCCCCTCTGCTTGTTCTGGGTGAGCAAGTGTTCTCTCACCTGAAATCAACGTTAGCTATTGCTTTTAGTTTTCGACACCAACTAGTTTTAGGCAAGTCGTTTCACCTCCGTGGGGCTTACAGTTTGCACGTTGGTCTGAAGGCTATCTGCGTCAGTGTGAGAGCCACTCATTGTGTAACCTTGTAAATTTACATGGCGCTTCTCCCTATGTAAACTCACCGTGTGTGCTCACTCTCCTAAGTGTGCTATTCTCCGTATTTTATAAACAGTACAGAAAAATGAGATTCGGAGAAATCTATCGCCTCTTTCTCTATTATATATGCGAGTGTGTGTATATATATACATATATATAGAAAAGGCAGAGCCTGGATTCAGGTCTTTTGGATAATTTTTCAGACCCTGTTGCCTCTCAAAGTTCAGAACAACCGCACGGTGCAAGCCAAGCCCACCAGAAATCAAAAGCAAGCCACAACCCTCGGTGCCGTCCATTGGGACAGCGTGCTGGGAATTCCGTCGGGGTGTCCCCGAGCACCCTGCAAAAGAGGCAGCATTGTTATCAGGTGCTTTGTTTTGCCCCAGCACCGCGCAGGCGGTGGCCCGTGGTCCGCTGTGGAAGAGGGCCTGGCCCGGGCTCCAGAAACAGCACCTCATTTTCGAGTGACTTTAGAGCAGGTGCGCATGTAGGATGCAACGTCTCCATCCACTGGACGCCAAGTTCGAGTTCTTCTGCCGGCCGGAGGGGTCTTGGCACTATCCTTGGATGTTGATACGTTTTTGGATAAACACACACACACACACACACACACACACACACACACACACACACCCCTTTCCCGTTGTTGTTGCCCTATCAGCCTTTAAGTCCTTCTTGGTTACATTCCGTGGTGAGCTGGATCTCTTGATAAAGGAGCTCTGTACAGTGATGACAAGAATTGATTTCCAATTTCCTGCAGAATGACTCTATCATTGCTAGTGACTCAGGCAATTTAGCTCATATTCCAGGCCTGCCTGGGGGTTATAGATCACACTGACAGCTTCCCAGTCACGCAGGAGGTGGATTTTGACAAGATGAGGAAGGAGGCATTTGCAGGGAGTTTTGCACTGGGGGTGGTCAGAAGGGCACAGCTGCCCCTGGGTCTTGGGCCCTGTGGGCGTCCTGTGGGGAGCAGACACGTCTCAGGCACGACGGGGAAGCCGGCTGGCGGTCGGGCTTCTGGTGCGCTGCTGGGGACAGCTCCTTCCCCGTCTCCGTAAACTATTCATCCCTGCTCAGTGTGAGAACATCCGAAGGCCCAGCCGAAAGACAGAGGGGATCACTTTCCAATAGTTTCCCCCTTTCCAAATACTTAGCGTCCGTCTGTTAAGAGCTAACACCTAGACTGGTCTTTCCCTTTCTCCGTGGACTCTGTTAACAGCAGGTGCAATTCTTTGCATTTACTCATCAGTTCATTTTCATCTGCCAAACCTGCCCTGCTTGTGCCCTGGGTGCCACGGAAATGGCTCTCCCCAAACGCACGTTGAAGGGACACAGACAGTGCTCTGCCCCGACTCCTCCACGCAGAGCGGGACACGGTTACGTGGGGACCAGGATGCCTCTGCTAAAGCCTAATTCACCGAGTCCTCACGGAGACCCTAGGAGGCGGCCTGTTGCTATTTCTAGTTTGCAGATGTGGAAAGCAAGTCACAGAGGAGCGGTCCCACAAACAGAGTGGCAGAGCAGAGATTTGAACTCGGGCCCTTGGGAAACAGTCCGTGCTCTTAAGCGCTGCACTATATCCCTCACGAACGATGGATAAAGCAGATGATTTTTCTATTTAGTGGGTTGAATGGAACCCCTAGAGACTCCCAATCGCCTTGCTTTTTTTTTGTTGTTTTTTAAGGAGGTTTCACGCCCAACATGGAGCCCAACACAGGGCTTGAACTCGTGACCCTGAGATCAAGACCTGGGCTGAGATCAAGAATCGTACACTTGACCCAATGAGCCACCCAGGCGCCCCCAATTGCCCTGCTTTTATAAATACTTTATCAAAGTCTTTGACAGCACGGGTAATCACTGGAGTTCTGGGAACTGAGCACACACACGTGTGTTTGCAAATGTGAGTACGCATGGACACGCACGCATGCACGCACATCCATGTTTATGCAAACGCGCACACACACACACACAAACACACGCCCAAAGGACGTAGCTCGAGAAACCACAGCATCAAGGTTAAGACACAGCTCTATGGAACAGACACGCCGGTTTCTCTCTAGTCATTTGGCCCAGAAAATAGTTATTTAGAAATCACTGTCGAGCTACTTTCCAAGCCGATGCTCAGCTTGACCGACGCAGCAAGGAAGCTGACTGACCCAGTGTATTCTGAGACCCGCCTGTGAGCCGGGGGCTGTGCTGGGCTCCTTCACGGATGTTATAACGGGCTGATGTCCACAACACTTTACTGTGAGGACCATGTCCCCGTTTTACCGTTGGAGAGACTGAGGCTCAGGCAGACGTCTCTGGATCATAGAACTAGCAAGGGACAAGGACAGGATTCAAACACACGCCTCGCGGCACAACACTTCCTCCCAGAATAATACAGGTGCTTCCCATGTGTGTGCTGTTGGTCATTTTTATTTTATTTTATTTTATTTTATTTTATTTTATTTTATTTTATTTTATTTTATTTTATTTTATTTTATTTTATTTTATTTTATTCTATTCTATTCTATTCTATTCTATTCTATTCTATTCTATTCTATTTTATTTTATTTTTTTAAAGTTTATGTATTTATTTTGAGGGAGAGATCGAGAAAGGGCAGAGACACAGAGAGAGAGAGAGAGTATCCCAAGCAGGCTCTGCACCATCAGCACAGAGCCCGACATGGGGCTCGAACTCCTAAACCATGAGATCATGACGTGAGCTGAAATCAAGAGTCCGACGCTTAACTGACTGAGCCCCCCAGGCGCCCCCTGTCGGTCATTATTTTAATCTGACAAATTGACTCTCTTGCAGACAGACCCAAGCGCCTGATTCCCGTTGTGAGAATCTGGCCTGTGACCGGAAGAGGTCCCAACTGAGGTCCTGGCCTTGGCCCCCATTTCTCCTCCGAGTCAAGACCACCACGTGGGCTCTGCCCCCACCATCCAGTGGCTTCTCTGTGGGGATCTGTTTGCTGGATCTGCTCCCTCCCCCACGCCCTTTGAGGCACCGCATCGAAGGCTGCCAGTCACGTCGTCGTCGTTGTCGTCGTCTCTCATTAATGCTTTGGAGGACGAACGAGACAATATAATCGCTCTCTGCACACCTGTCAGGTAGGTGCTGCGTTAGGCAGAATGTTTGAGGTTGTTTTCAGTTCTGATCAAAGTGATTGAAACAGATGTACCTCGTGAGTCTTATTAAATGGCAGGGAAAACTGCTCATCAGACATCTGACTGGTCCCGCGAATTCTTTGTATGCAGACGATGTTGCTTTTTTCCCCTTAGATAAACAAGTGTTTAGTTTTCTGATCGATACTTAAGATTGGGCAAGCTGGAGGAGAATCCATTTAATCCCAGACATAATGGCAATGGCCTGTTGTGATGCTCTCCTGATACAGAGTTTAGAAGTAATTGCTCCCTTTGACAAAGAGAAACATTATCTGCTTCGCATTCATTCACTTGTTTATTTATGTATTCAATAAATATTGACTGGGTACCTATCACGGCTCGTATTAGGTATTAGAATGTTCTAGTGATGAATCTGGCATGGTTCTTGCTTCCCGGAAGCCCACAGGCTGGGACGGGGAGAGAAGTAAATACACAAACAATTACAGCCGAAGCACAGTAGGTGGATTACTCGTTCATGTAATGTTTACGGACACGTGTGGCTGTGTCAGAAAATGGTGATCACTGGAGCCACGGGGTGCGGGCCGGACCTCGTGACTCTCTTCTAATAAATAGACTCTGGGGTGTCACTGCCAAGATTGGGGTACTCTTAGGGGTTCATTTGTGTCCCCCTGTGCCCCCTCCCCCCAGAAACATAAAGGTATGATGAAGGCTCAACCCAGGTTCCAAAGAACGTAGTGTCTTTCTTTGGAAATAGGGTCTTTGCACACAAGGTCAGGTAAAGAGAAGGTCGTTAGGGTGGGCTCTAATCCAGTAGGACTGGTGTCCTTATACAAATGAGGACTATGGACACAGAGGCAGACATACTCACAGGGGAGCCCGAGGTGAGCATGAAGGCAGAGGTGAGGTGATGGGTCGATGAGGTAAGGAACCCCAAAGATTGCCAGCAGAGCACCAGAAGCCAGTGGGGAGGCATGGAACAGATTCTCCTCGCAGCCCTCGGAAGAAACCAGCCCGGCTCACACCTTGATCTGGAGCCTTCAGCCTCCGGAACCGCGACGATGCGTTTCTGTGGTATTTGCAACGGCGGCCCAAGCAGGCAAATATGGTTACAGACAGTCTGTGATTTCTGCCCCATTCCCACTTTCTCTGGTTCTTCTCAGCTGCTCTGGTGAAGCCAGCTGCCACGTTGGGAGCTGCTCCATGGGAGGCGCATGTAGGAAGGAATCACAGGTGTCCTCTGGGCAACAGCCAGGGAGAAACTGAGGCCCTCTGACCAACAGTCTTTGAGGAATTGCCTCTTGCCCGCAACCATAGGAGAGAGCTTGGAAGTGAATTCTAGCCCTGCTGACAGCTTGGTCACAGTCTTCTGAGAGACCCTGAGCCACAGGAACCAGCTGAGCTGTGCTAGGATTCTTGACCCACAGAACCTGAGATGATCAATGTTTGTTTTCAGCTGTTAAGCTTTGGAGAAATTTGTTACGCAGCCATAGCTCGCTGATACAATCTGTAAAATAGACTAGACACTGTCCTGGGTCTCAGGGCAGTGCAGGTGACCCTGTCTTGGCCTTGTGAAGAAGCAGTTTGGTTAAAGAAGCTTGGGCTCTGACCTCTGGCTGTCTGGGGTTGGAATCCCAGCTCTGCTGTTCACTTGCTGTGCTGTGTCTACAAGTTACCTAACTTTGTTTTTTTTCCTCTATACAAAAAAGAATGGGACACCTGGGTGGCTCAGTTGGTTGAGCGTCTGACTTTGGCTCAGGTCATGATCTTGTGGTTTGTGATTTTGAGCCCCGCGTCGGGCTCACTGCTTTTAGCACAGAGCCTGGAGCCCGCTTCAGATCCTCTGTCCCCCTCTTGCTGCCCTTCCCCCGCTTGCGCTCTTTCTCTCAAAAGTAAATGACCACAACGGGGTTCCTGTGAGGATTAAGTTAATTTTTTGGAGAGCCTTTAAAGAATTTATTTCACATCCAACAAATATTTACTAAGTGTCTGTGGTGGGGCACTTGGGGGATGCTGGGGTGGCAGAAGTGTCCTGCTTGGAGCAGGTCCCTGCCCTCCTGGAGTTTACACTCTAGTTTACAACGTCGATACATTGTAGTCCATGTGTGTGGTCCTTGTGACTGTAGAGGGGATTGAGGATGATCATATTGAGGCAGGACAGTTGACTGAGCCTGCAGCAGATACGTGGAGCAGGGAGGGAGACTTTCCGGTAAGGTGAGAGGGACCTGGGGCAGGGGGAGTCAGCTTAAGAGTTTTGAGACATGGGGAGCGATCCTGCGTGCTTCGGGTCGGTCAGGTGCAGGCACCCGGAAAGGCTGGAAATACCATAGTGAGCCAGGCACAGAAGCAGACACTGGTGCGTGGGGGTCTATGCACATGTCCGGGGCAGGATGCTCGTGTGTCAAGGTGTAAGAGTAGGAGGACGGGAGTAGAGCCCCCCACGCCCCCCACCCCAGCCAGACGGGCTAACGCACTGTCTTCGTGCTGTAGTGGCTGAGGCTGCACTCTGATGGATTTTGGGACATTCCAGGGAGGACAGGAGGCTCCATCAGTGCCGGCCCCCAAGGGCCACAGTCCGCAGGGCTGGGAGGGTTTCTGTGTCCGTGCTCCCAGCCTCAGGGGAGCAGAGAGGTCAGACTGGGTGGCAACTGGGATGGAGTTGGAGAGCCAGCCCCTGGAAGAAAACTGGACGGAGCTGGCCCCTGTCAGAAGGGCTTATAGAGAGGTAGGCATCGGCTCAACCCAAGAGCAGCTGGAAATGGGAACAGATGGGGCGGGGTCACCCACGACCCATCGGGCCTGCCCTCGACTTCAGAACTCTCTGCGTGCTTCCGGTTCACAGTTCCGTGCAGCCACCCCGCCTCTTCCGGATTTAACTGCACCTCTGTCTGCAGCGTGTGGCTGCCTCCTCCTCTGTGCTCCCTGGGGATGTGCTCCAGGCCGGCCTCCCCACCCGGGGCTGGGTTTTAGAGGTCGTGCAAAGGCAGAAAAGCACAATTGACAAGTCGTAATGAGTTGACGGAGAGGGTAAGGCAGGGTTTCTCATTGCAACAAAATCACCACCTCATCTTGTTGAAAATGCCCGTTCCAGGTCCCCTGGGACTCAGTGCATCAGAATCTCCGGGGAGGTGAGTAACAGAAATTGGAATGTTAATGAACTGATTAGCATATGTGTCTTTAACCCCGCGATTTGAGACAAAAGTGCAGATAAGTAGGAAAACCAGAAGCAAAGCATCGTGGGCCCCCTTCAGGGATGCCACATTCTTCAGGCTTCTCGGCCGCTGCAGAGGGCAGCAGGGTTGTTGTGGCCCCCCCCCCCCTGCTTCTAGAAGCTTTACTGCCTTTCTGCCCAGACCCCTCAGCTGCCCTCTGTTCCAGGTGTGGCCCACTAGTTACCCTGGGTCCCCTTTCAGAGCTGCAGGCTCCAAAGTCACCCCTCCTGCCCCCCTTGGAACGCCCAGAGCCTCAGTGCAGTCGCTTATCATGAGATGGAGGGGGACCTGGGGGTCCGAGGGATTCTTTCCCTTTTGGGGGGGATGTCACAGAGCTGAAGGGCTGGACTTCCCAGGCTGTCTGTTCCAGAGGAGTTGTTAACTGGTGCCTTTAAAAAAAATGGTAGTGGTTTGAGGGAGTAATGAAGTAGAATATCTTGAGCCAGGGTCAAGGATTTGGGGAGGCTTGGGGCATCTTTCCTGTTGGTGGCTGAGTACCTCCTACCCACCTGCTGGAATCTGGGAGGACAACCAGCCATCAGTCAATCCATCAATCAATCAATCATAATGCAACACTTGCCTTAGCAACATGTAGACTCCTTATCTTACTTATATGGACCAAATACATTGACAGCTGCAGATGGATAAAAAATTATGGACTGCAACATGCAGATTTAAATAGTTGCCAAAATTATAAAATGCACCTCTAGTCATCCAGAGGTCATAGATCTGCTGTGTGCCTCTATGTTTTTTTCAAAAAAAATTTTTTTTTAAATGTGTATTTATTTTTGAGACAGAGACAGAGCATGAGCAGGGGAGGGGCAGAGGGAAGGGAGACACAGAATCCAAAGCAGGCTCCAGGCTCCGGGCTGTCAGCCCAGAGCCCGACGTGGGTCTTGAACTCATGAACTGGGAGACTGTGACCTGAGCCGAAGTCGGACGCTCAACCGACGGAGCCACCCAGGCGCCCCCTCTGTTTTGTCAGCACTTGTGGTCCCTGATCTGGGACAACCAGAATTTGAGTCAGGATGGTCTATTTTTTAAAAAAATATTTTTACTTTACGAGACATTGAGAGAAAGAGAGAGAGAGAGAGGGGACAAGCAGGGAAGGGACAGAGAGAAGGAGACACAGAATCCCAAGCAGGCTCCACAGTGCCATCAGCGCAGAGCCTGATACGGGGTTCCAACTCACAAACCATGAGATCATGACCTGAGCCAAGACCAAGAGTCAGGCGCTTAACCGACTGCGCCCCCCAGGCACCCCCCCTCCTTTTCAAAAGGAAGTGACATCTGAAGAAGGCAGCAAGCAGGCTGCGAGTCGTCTTATTATTTCAATTGCTGGTTTGCTCATCCGTTCACTGACCTGATGATACGGTGGGACGCTCCGTGGGCACCAGGGCTGGAGCAGTGACGAAGATGGACATTGGTCTCTTCTGGGCGGCAGTGCCTGGGGCTCCAGCACCGCGGGCGGCTCAGCTCCGGCGGCTTCCTCCACACCCAAGGGGGGGCAGGCGCAGTGCTCGCCCTTTTCCCCCAGCTCTCGGCCCTCCCCTCTCGCTCGGCAGGGTCGGGTGCCTCCCCACCAGTGATACACGCCCCATCCCTTGGTGCTGCCCCTGCCCTGTCCTTGCTGCCAGGCCTGTGCCGGCGAGCTCAGTGGTGAAGCCCCTCCCTTTGGGGTCAGACCCACTTACTCAACGTCCTGTGCCAGGCGGGGGACCTGGCACTTTCCGAGCCTCCTCTGCAAAATGGGCGTTAACGGTACTCACCTTGCAGGGTCACTGTGAGCGTTCACATGAAATAATGTGCGTCAAGGGCAAGGATGGTGATTGTGGCTTGCTTACGCACTGTCCAATCTCTCCTTTCTTAGTAACAGAACTCTGTACTGGGTACACATAGATGTAATTGGAGTATAGCTGGTGTATAATATCCTATTCGTTTCAGGAGTATGTCATAGCGATTCGATATTTTTGTCCATTACGAAATGATTCCCCCAGTAAGCCTAGTTAGTTACCATGTATTTTTTATTTTAGAGAAAGAGAGTGAGAGCGAGTGGGGGAAAGGGGTAGAGGGAGATGGAGAGAATCCTAAGCAGGCTCCACTGGACTCAGCATGGAGCCCGATGCGAGGCTCAATCCCACGACCCTGGGATCATGACCTGAGCCAAAATCAAGAGTCAGACGTTCGACCGACTGAGCCACCCAGGCGCCCTAGCACCTTATATTTTTAAACTCAGTTTTTGCTGGGCCAAATGCTCTATTTCTCCATCTCCTTAGCAATGGGGTGGCCAATGGGATTGAAGCAGAAATCACTGGGTGAGGATTTGGAAAAGCTCTTTAAAGGGCCCTGTTGCCTCTCCCCCTACCCCATATCCTCTTTCTTCCTGTCTGAAACGTGGATGTGACGGCTGGCGCTCCTGCAGCTATTTCTGACTATGGGGTGTCCATGAGGATAAAAGCCACTAAGGATGCTGGGATAGAAACATTGGAGAAGGCTGGACATTAATGATTTTCTGATGGGTTTTCCACGATGGCCTTGGACTGCCTGCCTTCCTTCAGACTATTTTATCAGGGAAAAAGGAAATCTCAATCTTGTCAAACCGCTGTTATTTCTTTGACTGGCAGATCAGCCAGAAACAGTTTTCAGTGGCTACAAACACCTTACCCTGTGCCTGTTCCCTGTGAGCATTTGGGGGAGGGGGGGGAGCCAGTACAGGAGCTGACCTGGAGGGGGCACTCAAGCCAAGGCGGCCTGTAGCTTTTGGCTCTCTCATCCGGGTTTACGGGAAACACAAAAGGTTTCCCCACTGGATATGTTAGCTGTGGGAGGGGCGACCTTCACGTGGCTGGGGCCTGTCCTACCCATCCGGTTAAAGGGGGCTCCGAGCCTGCTTTCTCTATCTAGCGTGGCCAGATATCCCCAGAGGCGGCTGCCTGAATGTGATGTCTCCCAAGGCCGATTGTTAATCTCTTTTCCTTGGAAACTCGGGGCCTGGCGCCCTGCCTTCCCGCAGGGAAGGAGTCCTTTGCAGGGATGGTTGGTTTGACAGGAGACAGGCCAAGAAGGGCGTCTCTGCAGCCCGTGCACACAGCCCGGGTCCCTCTCACACAGGCTCCCAGGACCTTGTACTCATTCCCTGACTCCAACGGATGGCTCCGAGGCGACAGGGAAACCTTTGAAGTAGAAGCACTTGGACTAATGGCGTAATTACTCCACAGAACCATTTGCAAAGTAATTATGGACTATTGTTAAGACTATCTTAGTTTTTTTTTTTTTTTTTAAAGTAATGAGGCTTTGCTTCGATGGTGATGATGGAGGGAAAAGGCAATGATACACGTGCACATTTAAAGAGGAGAGAAATACCCCCCCGGGGTCCCCTCCTCTCAAAGTCATCTGCCCCTTCCCCATCCACCTGATGCAAAACCAGAAACTCTCCGGGAATCCGCCACTGACCCTGAACGTGCGTGGCCGCATTCTCTGCCCTGCTCGGATGGGCCTGCTACGAAAATGAGGTTTTGAGAGATACTGGCTGTAGGATAATTTGCTGAGAAATGCATGTTTCCTAAGGATGGAAGGACCTTGAGGCCACACCATCAACACAGTGGAAGCCTGGGGGAGGAGGTCTTTACCTGAGAATGTTCCGGAGTAGCTCTTATCAGCACCCGATGCCAGAGCCGGGCTCCCTTCTTGGCCCAGCACACCCCGTCCCTTGACGCGGGCCCTGCAGCCTGCTTTCACCCAGCCCGCTGCCTCTGCTAAGAGGGGCCGCGGCAAGCTAATTGAGATACATATGACAATATTAACTTTTTGCATATCATATTAGCTCTCCATTAGGATAAATGAGGTGCGCAGAGAAATTGTAACAGAGCATTAGTCTCTGTGTCCACTTAGCACGTTGATTACGTCCGGACGAGATCCTCAAAGCCCACCCCAGGGATGGGAGGGAGGGGAGGGCTGAATCCAAGAGCACTCTTTCTAGATGGAAATTTAGTCTGAAGGTAAAACGCCAGTGATAAAAGAGAGGGCAGCGTGGAAGACTGGTCTTGGATGGAAGGAACTGGATGCATCCAGGTCCTTCCTGATGTCAGTCCCTTGGACCCCAGAGGAAACTGAGAGAACCCTCCAGGCGGCCTGGCACAGAGTGATAACGATCGTGACTAATCATAGCTACCGTTTATTGAGTTTGTGGAATGAACAAGTCCTTGGCATGTCACTTAGCCCTCACTTTAGTGACGGAGGGCCACAGGGCCAGACAGGGAAGGGCTTCGCCCAAGGTCTCCAGACTCTCAAGACAGAACTTCCCTCTGGAGAGGAACCACAAGCCTAGGCTTGCCTAACCCCGAAGTCTGATGCCCTAGCGTCTTGCCCTGCAGTCTTGCGGAGTGGATGGGGGGCGGGGACAGGTGTGGGGCAGCCTGCATATCCCCAGCCAGGGTGTCTTAGTCTGTTCTGGCTGCTATAACAAAATATCCCAGACAGGGTGGCTTACCGACAACAGAAATTTATTTCAGGAGCCAGGAGTCAGAGATCCGGGGGCCAGCATGGTCGGGAGAGGGCTGTTTTCTGAGTCACAGACTTCTTATGTCCTTGTGCAGTGGAGGGGGCTAGGGAGATCTGCAGGATCTCCCCTTTTACCCCCCGTCTAATTGATTTATTTACTTTATTATTTAATCACTTTATTACTGAGGTATAGTTGACATACAGTGTTGTATTAGTTTCAGGAATGCAGCATCGTGATTCGACACTTACATACAGCACTCAGTGCTCACCCTGATAAGCGTAGGCACCTTCTATCACCATATTATAACTGTCACCCTTAAAAATAAAACTGCCCGTTATTTCACCAGCAAAAATGGGCTTATTCGGGAATAGTAGAGAATTGCCATCTGGGACGATCAGGCTCCCGCCAAACTGTAGGCAAGCCCAAGAAACAAAAGAAAGGACCATTATTTAATGGAGAAGGAGGAGGAAGTTGGGAGGTTTTTTTTTTTTTTAATTTTTAAAAATATTTATTCATTTTTGAGAGAGAACATGAGTGGGAGAGGGACAGAGAGAGAGAGAGAGGGAGACACAGAATCTGAAGCAGGCTCCAGGCTCCGAGATGTCAGCACAGATCCCAATGCAGGGCTCAGACTCACAAACCCAGAAATCATGCCCTGAGCTTAAGTTGGAGGCTCAACCGAGCCACCCATGCACTCCCTGGGGTTGTTTTGAACAAAAGTCCATTGGAGAGAAGCAAGAGCTGAGGGTGATGAGGGTTTCCCATTGACTGAGTTGCAGGGGTGGTGGATGTCTTTCTATGTGGGGTCTGTAATTAACAATTCTTCCTGTAATTGACAGGGAGTGGTATGGTTCCCCACCCCCCCCCCCCCCGCCCCCCAACAGCCTCCCCTTCTCGCATCCCTGGTCCACTTAGTGAGGGTTCTTCTTACCCATTTTCACACAAGGTTATGACAGTATTGTTGAGTATATTCCCTAGGCTGTATTTTTCGTGTCTATGGCTTATTTATTTAATCAAATTAATTAATTAATTTTTAAGTGCTTATTTTATTTTTGAGAGCGAGGAAGTGAGTGCATGAGCAGGGGAGGGACAGAGAGAGAGGGATAGAGACTCCCAAGGGGGCTGCTTGGGATTTCTCTATTTCCATCTCTCTTGGCCCCTATCCCGCTCACGCTCTCTTTCGCTCTCTCTCAGAATAAATAAATAAACATGAAAACAAAGAAAAAAAAGAAAGTGTGTTAATCCATCTAATGTGCTCAGCATCAGTGCCTGGCACACAGTCTCGTTGTTATTTACCTCCGTGTCCAGCTGTGAGTTTATCCATATATACAGGAGCTGCCTGACTTTTTTTTGGTGCTAAGACAGGAGGGTGTCCAGGCCTTCAGGCTGCTGGACAGTGAGGAGTGGGAAGCCGGCAGGTGGAGGGGCTCGAGCTTACCCTGGATTGGCTGGGTGTCTGTTGGGTGCTGCCTCCTTGGGGGCAGGTGCGAGGGCATCTCTCTGAAGGGAGCGACGGCCCGTTTCAGAGCGTGGCTGTGGGGCGTGGGTTTCCAAAGTCAGCTCCTCCGAGACAAAGAGTCCCGTGTGGCTCCTCTCTGCACCCCTTGTTCAGCTCAGGCCCTGGGAGACAGTAAGGCCTCGGTGACTAGCTGTGGGTCGAGCACGACATGAGACAAAGGTGAACATCCGGGATGGTGTTAGAGGGTGGATCATTAAGTCCAGAGCGGTATGGTGCACGTAACGTGAACAGGAGGAGTCCAGATGGCAGGGCTGACCGGTCAGGCGGAGGCGATCTGAACTCGGCCTTGAAGAAGGGATCTGTTCTGCAAAGGTCCTTGGGAAATTGGGATGGTTTTCAGGTGCGGGAGCCCCGTGAGCCGTGGTGGGGGCCCGAGCGAGGGAGCAGAGGGGCCAGTTTCTTTGACGCACGTTGCATGTGTTAGAGGTTAGAAGGGGACAGGCGGCCTCGAGAGAGGGGCAGGAGTTTGAACTCGGTGCAGGGGATTACCGGAGGCGGACCGGCCTCCTGGGGGCATTTTACAAGGTTGAGCTGTTACAAGATGGATTGAGAGCTGGGCTGGGGAGCGGGGACAGGAAAGGTCTGCATTTGCTTGAGCGCTGGAGCCTCAGCCTCTCTTGTCTGATTCGAGGGCCCTGGGAGATTATGCGGCCTCTGCCTGTGTCGCCAAGTGGTGCAGTCACTTAACCATGACCTGCAGATTAAGTCACCTATTGTGTGGAGTAATGAGTCATTCTCCGAGGCTTTTGTGTAAGCAAATAGAGTATTTATCCAGGTCCCAGGGAACCTGGGGACACCTTGGAAGCAAGAGAGATGCCTTTGAAGTGGAGTCGAATGAAATCCTTAAGCCTCTGTGTCCACAGACCCCTTCGTAAGTCATCGGCTGTTTATTTCAAGGGCAGAATATTTCCGGAGCAAAGAAACTTTTCAGCGAGACGTCTTGAATCGTCAGCCTGCCTGGAACTCACAGAACCTTTTCTCCGTCTCCTTAGTGAGGATACGGGGCCCAGGCAAAGTGACCGGCAGGCGGGGGGGGGCTGGGTCTGAGGGCAGCTGGAATTCTCCCCAGCCACCCCCCTTCCTTCCTTCCCCCCCTTCCCCCCCTTCCCAGGTGTGGGAGGGAGGCCTCCCTTAAAAATACCCTGCAGGCTGAATTCCATCCTGGAGTCTGCTTTCTGCCAGACCCAACCTGTGATATGCAGGGAGAAAAGGCTGAGGCCAAGGGTCCGTTCCTCTCGGGACCTGGGTTTCTTCATTTGCAAGACGAAAATGGCTTACTGGAATAGAGGTTCTCGAAGAGTGCTCCGCGGCAGTTCGAGGTGCCCAAGACACTTTCAAGATGTCCGTGAGGACAGAGCTGTTCTCACCATATTATTGCCGGTATTTATTTGCCATTTTCGCTGAATTGCCGCTTGCACGGAAGGCGCCAAACCAGTGGCGCCTTAGTGGTGACATCGAGCCATGCTGATGTCATCGCCAAGTCTTACCAGCGAGCACGGGCACTTAAAGAAAAATCCAGCGTCACCTAAGAATGTCCTGGAAGCAGTAAAAATTATTATCTTTTTTTTAATGTTTATTTTTGAGAGAGAGAGAGCACGTGCAGAGAGAGAGGGAGACACAGAATCTGAAGCAGGCTCCAAGCTGTCGGCACAGAGCCCGACACGGGGCTCGAACTCACGGACCACGAGATTGTGACCTGAGCCGAACTCGGATGCTCAACCGACTGAGCCACCCAGGCGCCCCTAATGCTTATTTATTTTTGAGAGAGAGAGGAGAGAGAGAGACAGAGCACAAGCAGGGGAGGGGCAGAGAGAGAGGAAGACAGAATCGAAAGCAGGCTCCAGGCTCCGAGCTGTCAGCACAGAGCCCGACGCGGGGCTCGAACTCACGAACCACGAGGTCATGACCTGAGCCAAAGTCGGATGCTTAACCAACGGAGCCACTCAGATGCCCCCAAAGCAGTAAAAATTACTGATTGTATTAAATTTTGACCCTTGACGACACTTCTTTCTACTATTCCGGGTGACCACACACGCCGTAGACCTACATAAGCACGGTGGGTGCCTTGAAAGGAAGCACACATGTGTTCAAGGTGAACTAGCTGCTTTTCTCAAGGAAGAACATTTTTACCCGAGAGAACAGTTGACAGAGAAGCCACGGCACCCCTTTCCTTGAAAATGAACACGGTGAGCCTGTCGCTTGGAGGAAGACAGCCGACGGTACTTGTTACCGATGATAAAACTCAAGCTTGCAAGTGCAGTTTAGAACTTTGAGAGACTCCTGTCTGCCCCTGCCCTGAGCTTGATGGCTTCCCCATACTATCCACTTTTCTGATGAGATTGGTGGGATCCTCACTAATTGGATTTTTGATTTTGTACGAGAAAGCGTGCCACCATTCGGAAGACCCGCCTGACTCCGTGAGCTCGCGTCTTTCCAGGCGCGATGTCCCAAACTCACGTTCCAGTAAAAGACCCATTCAAAGCGCAAGGTGGGTCAATGAGTTTGGAAGTAACGGAGAATGAAAAGTTCATTTATATGGTACCGATTCCACATTGCATCCAATCTGCCAGCAACTAACTGCTTGCTGCATTTTGATGTAGTGCCCAAAAAGAATACACACAATTATCTATAAAGGCTATATAGTTCTAGCTTCCTCTCTGACCCCAACTAGGAATGGTTCTCCACTTTTCATGAGTCATGTGATTAGATTGGACCCACATGGGTAATCTCCTCAGTTTTTGAAATTTAAGTTTTATTTTTTAAAATTTTTTAGAGAGAGGGGCACCTGGGTGGCTCAGTCGGTTAAGCATCCGACTTTGGCTCAGGTCATGACCTCACGGTTCATGGGTTCAAGCCCCACGTCGGGCTCTGTGCTGACAGCTCTGAGCCTGGAGCCTGCTTCAGATTCTGTGTCTCCCTCTCTCTCTGCCCCTCCCCTGCTCACACTCTGTCCCTCTTTCTCTCTCAAAAATAAATATTAAAACAATTTTTAAAATTTTTTTAGAGAGAGAAAGATTGCAAGCTGGGGAAAGGGAAGAGGGAGAAGGAGGGAGAATCCTAAGCAGGCTCCAACCACACTTGATCCCAGGACCCTGGGATCATGGCCTGAGCCAAAAATCAAGACTCGGATGCTCAACCGACTGAGCCACCCAGGCGCCCTGGTAATCTCACCATTTAAAGATCCTTTCCCTTAATCACATTTGCAAATAACGTATTTATATTGCAAATATAAAGTAATATATTTATAAGCTCAGGGATAAGGGTGTGGACATCTTTGAGGGGTCATTATCCTGCCTATCTTCTTTTACCATCTGGCCCCCAAATGGTGATCCATTGAGACTCTGGGTGTGATCCAGGGGCACAATTCCTCACTCCATGTGAACTAGAAAACAGGTTTTCTGCTTCTGGAATACGATAGTGGGACAGGCGTTGGGTAACAGTTATAGACATTCTGGTTCCAAGAGGGAGAAAATGGAAGGAAAAAAAAGGAATCGTAAGTCCTCACCAATTTTGAAATCGAGATGGGCAAACCCCATAAGGTTTCAAGGCTTGGAAATAATTCCCTGGTTTGTGGCTCTGCCGTCCGGGCTGATGGCTCCATGGTCATTCTTCCCAGCATAGGGTCCTTTGTCGTTTTAAGAATGCAGAGGAGTTCTGAAGCCAAAGTTCGAGAACTCCTCATTGGATCGGATCACTGAATGTTGGGGGCCGGGAGGACGGGAGGATGGTTGAGAAGGATCCTGAGTTGCCTGAAATCAGCAGGAAGGGTGTGTTGATCAGCTGGGAATGTTTGCTGTGATCTGAAAGGGACATAGTGACATGTATATCAACCATAAAGGCCCCTCTGTCTAGCTCTTTTGGTCTCTGGCACTGTGAACCCTTCTCAGAACATTCTGGAAGGACTAGGTAATAGCCCAAGAAGTAGCAGCACAAGCCAAACTAGGACCATGACCCTTGCAAGCTGAGCTGACCCTGGGAAAAATCATGAGAGTTCTTTTTTTTTTTTTTCCCCCTATTATTCCAGCTTCTCTCTTCAGCAGTGTCTCCCCATCCACAACTTTAGGGCCCTGGAATGTTTTATCACCCTTACTGAAACCTCTTTTTTTTTTTTTTTTTTTAATAAAAGGATACAACAAGCTTACTTTTTAATGAAGTGTATATAACGAGGCAGGCTAACTGTACCAGCCTTCCTAGGAGATTCAACCTTTATCGCAAGACAGAAATCTTCAGCTAATAAATTTCAGACTTTTTAAACCCATGCTCTCTCTTCTATTGAAACATAAAAGTCTGAGCTTTTCCGCCCTGATACAGCAACCTGGGAATCACGGTATTGTCTGTGTATTCCTACCAGTCAAGGAGATCTTTTTAAGCTTTATTTTCTGAAGTCTGTGTTGTGAAAACATTTTTGTGTTTTCCAAATACGAATTACAACATTTGATTATGTGTTTTCAGCACCTCTCTTTCCTCCCGCTTGTTCCAGTCCCTACACCCCCACAGTTGCCTTCAAAAGTACAGTTTTCTCTCCCGACCCAACCTTTCGTGGAAGATTCCTGTCTCAAGTTGTGGCAGAATATATTTTCCAGAATGGCGCCAATAACATTTCCCGTTCTACAGTGTTCTTTTCACAACTTAACAAGGTAACAAGTTGTCTCCCCAAGAGGT